>NW_026057577.1:133040657-133061926 GCF_023721935.1 Panthera uncia | reverse complement strand
TTCCATAATTTGGCTATTGTTGAGAGTGCCGCTATAAACATTGGGGTACAGGTGCCCCTATGCATCAGTACTCCTGTATCCCTTGGATAAATTCCTAGCAGTGCTATTGCTGGGTCATAGGGTAGGTCTATTTTTAATTTTCTGAGGAACCTCCACACTGCTTTCCAGAGCGGCTGCACCAATTTGCATTCCCACCAACAGTGCAAGAGGGTTCCTGTTTCTCCACATCCTCTCCAGCATCTATAGTCTCCTGATTTCTTCATTTTGGCCACTCTGACTGGCGTGAGGTGATATCGGAGGGTGGTTTTGATTTGTATTTCCCTGATAAGGAGCGACGTTGAACATCTTTTCATGTGCCTGTTGGCCATCTGGATGTCTTCTTTAGAGAAGTGTCTATTCGTGTTTTCTGCCCATTTCTTCACTGGGTTATTTGTTTTTCGGGTGTGGAGTTTGATGAGCTCTTTATAGATTTTGGATACTAGCCCTTTGTCCGATGTGTCATTTGCAAATATCTTTTCCCATTCCGTTGGTTGCCTTTTAGTTTTGTTGGTTGTTTCCTTTGCTGTGCAGAAGCTTTTTATCTTCATAAGGTCCCAGTAATTCACTTTTGCTTTTAATTCCCTTGCCTTTGGGGATGTGCCGAGTAAGAGATTGCTACGGCTGAGGTCAGAGAGGTCTTTTCCTGCTTTCTCCTCTAAGGTTTTGATGGTTTCCTGTCTCACATTCAGGTCCTTTATCCATTTTGAGTTTATTTTTGTGAATGGTGTGAGAAAGTGGTCTAGTTTCAACCTTCTGCATGTTGCTGTCCAGTTCTCCCAGCACCCTTTGTTAAAGAGACTGTCTTTTTTCCATTGGATGTTCTTTCCTGCTTTGTCAAAGATGAGTTGGCCATACGTTTGTGGGTCTAGTTCTGGGGTTTCTATTCTATTCCATTGGTCTATGTGTCTGTTTTTATGCCAATACCATGCTGACTTGATGATGACAGCTTTGTAGTAGAGGCTAAAGTCTGGGATTGTGATGCCTCCTGCTTTGGTCTTCTTCTTCAAAATTACTTTGGCTATTCGGGGCCTTTTGTGGTTCCATATGAATTTTAGGATTGCTTGTTCTAGTTTCGAGAAGAATGCTGGTGCAATTTTGATTGGGATTGCATTGAATGTGTAGATAGCTTTGGGTAGTATTGACATTTTGACAATATTTATTCTTCCAATCCATGAGCAGGGAATGTCTTTCCATTTCTTTATATCTTCTTCAATTACCTGCATAAGCTTTCTATAGTTTTCAGCATACAGATCTTTTACATCTTTGGTTAGATTTATTCCTAGGTATTTTATGCTTCTTGGTGCAATTGTGAATGGGATCAGTTTCTTCATTTGTCTTTCTGTTGCTTCATTGTTAGTGTATAAGAATGCAACTGATTTCTGCACATTGATTTTGTATCCTGCAACTTTGCTGAATTCATGTATCAGTTCTAGCAGACTTTTGGTGGAGTCTATCGGATTTTCCATGTATAATATCATGTCATCTGCAAAAAGCGAAAGCTTGACTTCGTCTTTGCCAATTTTGATGCCTTTGATTTCCTTTTATTGTCTGATTGCTGATGCTAGAACTTCCAGCACTATATTAAACAACAGCGGTGACAGTGGGCATCCCTGTCGTGTTCCTGATCTCAGGGAAAAAGCTCTCAGTTTTTCCCCGTTGAGGATGATGTTAGCTGTGGGCTTTTCATAAATGGCCTTTATGATCTTTAAGTATGTTCCTTCTATCCCGACTTTCTCAAGGGTTTTTATTAAGAAAGGGTGCTGGATTTTGTCAAAGGCCTTTTCTGCATCGATTGACAGGATCATATGGTTCTTCTCTTTTTTTTTGTCAATGTGATGTATCACGTTGATCGATTTGCGAATGTTGAACCAGCCCTGCATCCCAGGAATGAATCCCACTTGATCATGGTGAATAATTCTTTTTATATGCTGTTGAATTCGATTTGCTAGTATCTTATTAAGAATTTTTGCATCCATATTCATCAGGGATATTGGCCTGTAGTTCTCTTTTTTTACTGGGTCTCTGTCTGGTTTAGGAATCAAAGTAATACTGGCTTCATAGAATGAGTCTGGAAGTTTTCCTTCCCTTTCTATTTCTTGGAATAGCTTGAGAAGGATAGGTATTATCTCTGCTTTAAATGCCTGCTAGAACTCCCCTGGGAAGCCATCTGGTCCTGGACTCTTATTTGTTGGGAGATTTTTGATAACCGATTCAATTTCTTCGCTGGTTATGGGTCTGTTCAAGCTTTCTATTTCCTCCTGATTGAGTTTTGGAAGAGTGTGGGTGTTTAGAAATTTGTCCATTTCTTCCAGGTTGTCCAATTTGCTGGCATATAATTTTTCATAGTATTCCCTGATAATTGTTTGTATCTCTGAGGGATTGGTTGTAATCATTCCATTTTCATTCATGATTTTATCTATTTGGGTCATCTCCCTTTTCTTTTTGAGAAGCCTGGCTAGAGGTTTGTCAATTTTGTTTATTTTTTCAAAAAACCAACTCTTGGTTTCGTTGATCTGCTCTACAGTTTTTTTAGATTCTATATTGTTTATTTCTGCTCTGATCTTTATTATTTCTCTTCTTCTGCTGGGTTTAGGCTGCCTTTGCTGTTCTGCTTCTATTTCCTTTAGGTGTGCTGTTAGATTTTGTATTTGGGATTTTTCTTGTTTCTTGAGATAGGCCTGGATTGCAATGTATTTTCCTCTCAGGACTGCCTTCGCTGCATCCCAAAGCGTTTGGATTGTTGTATTTTCATTTTCGTTTGTTTCCATGTATATTTTAATTTCTTCTCTAATTGCCTGGTTGACCCACTCATTCGTTAGTAGGGTGTTCTTTAACCTCCATGCTTTTGGAGGTTTTCCAGACTTTTTCCTGTGGTTGATTTCAAGCTTCATAGCATTGTGGTCTGAAAGTATGCATGGTATAATTTCAATTCTTGTAAACTTATGAAGGGCTGTTTTGTGACCCAGTATATGATCTATCTTGGAGAATGTTCCATGTGCACTCGAGAAGAAAGTATATTCTGTTGCTTTGGGATGCAGAGTTCTAAATATATCTGTCAAGTCCATCTGATCCAATGTATCATTCAGGGCCCTTGTTTCTTTATTGACTGTGTGTCTAGATGATCTATCCATTTCTGTAAGTGGGGTGTTAAAGTCCCCTGCAATGACCACATTCTTATCAATAAGGTTGCTTATGTTTATGAGTAATTGTTTTATATATCTGGGGGCTCGGGTATTTGGCGCATAGACATTTATAATAGTTAGCTCTTCCTGGTGGATAGACCCTGTGATTATTATATAATGCCCTTCTTCATCTCTTGTTACAGCCTTTAATTTAAAGTCTAGTTTGTCTGATATAAGTATGGCTACTCCAGCTTTCTTTTGGCTTCCAGGAGCATGATAAATAGTTCTCCATCCCCTCACTCTCAATCTAAAGGTGTCCTCAGATCTAAAATGAGTCTCTTGTAGACAGCAAATAGATGGGTCTTGTTTTTTTATCCATTCTGATACCCTATGTCTTTTAGTTGGCGCATTTAATCCATTTACATTCAGTGTTATTATAGAAAGATATGGGTTTAGAGTCATTGTGATGTCTGTATGTTTTATGCTTGTAGTGATGTCTCTGGTACTTTGTCTCACAGGATCCCCCTTAGGATCTCTTGTAGGGCTGGTTTCGTGGTGACAAATTCCTTCAGTTTTTGTTTGTTTGGGAAGACCTTTATCTCTCCTTCTATTCTAAATGACAGACTTGCTGGATAAAGGATTCTCGGCTGCATATTTTTTCTGTTTAACACACTGTAGATATCGTGCCAAGCCTTTCTGGCCTGCCAAGTTTCAAAGGAGAGATCAGTCACGAGTCTTATAGGTCTCCCTTTATATGTGAGGGCACGTTTATCCCTTGCTGCTTTCAGAATTTTCTCTTTATCCTTGTATTTTGCCAGTTTCACTATGATATGTCGTGCAGAAGATCGATTCAAGTTACGTCTGAAGGGAGTTCTCTGTGCCTCTTGGATTTCAATGCCTTTTTCCTTCCCCAGTTCAGGGAAGTTCTCAGCTATAATTTCTTCAAGTACCCCTTCAGCACCTTTCCCTCTCTCTTCCTCCTCTGGGATACCAATTATGCGTATATTATTTCTTTTTAGTGTATCGCTTAGTTCTCTAATTTTCCCCTCATACTCCTGGATTTTTTTATCTCTCTTTCTTTCAGCTTCCTCTTTCTCCATAACTTTATCTTCTAGTTCACCTATTCTCTCCTCTGCCTCTTCAAGCCGAGCCATCGTGGATTCCATTTTGTTTTGCATTTCGTTTAAAGCGTTTTTCAACGCCTCGTGACTGTTCCTTAGTCCCTCGATCTTTGTGGCAAGAGATTCTCTGCTGTCCTGTATACTGTTTTCAAGCCCAGCGATTAATTTTATGACTATTATTCTAAATTCACTTTCTGTTATATTATTTAAATCCTTTTTGATCAGTTCATTAGCTGTTGTTATTTCCTGGAGATTCTTCTGAGGGGAATTCTTCCGTTTGGTCATTTTGGAGAGTCCCTGGCGTGGTGAGGACCTGCAGTGCACTTCCCCTGTGCTGTGGTGTATAACTGGAGTTAGTGGGCGGGGCCGCAGTCCGACCCGATGTCTGCCCCCAGCCCACTGCTGGGGCCACAGTCAGACTGGTGTGTGCCTTCTCTTCCCCTCTCCTAGGGGCGGGATTCACTGTGGGGTGGCGTGTCCCGTCTGGGCTACTTGCACACTGCCAGGCTTGTGTTGCTGGGGATCTGGTGTATTAGCTGTGGTGGGTAGGCAAGGTGCACGGGGGGTGGAGGGCAGGCTTAGCTCGCTTCTCCTTAGGTGATCCACTCCAGGAGGAGCCCTGTGGCAGCGGGAGGGAGTCAGATCCGCTGCCGGAGGTTTGGCTCCGCAGAAGCACAGAGTTGGGTGTGTGCGCGGAGCGAGCAAGTTCCCTGGCAGGAACTGGTTCCCTTTGGGATTTTGGCTGGGGGATGGGCGGGGGAGATGGCGCTGGCGCCTTTGTTCCCCGCCAAGCTGAGCTCTGCCGTCCGGGGGCTCAGCAGCTCTCCCTCCCTTTGTCCTCCAGCCTTCCCGCTTTCCGAGCAGAGCTGTTAACTTCTGACCTCCCAGACGCTAAGTCGCGCTTGCTGTCGGAACACAGTCCGTCCGGCCCCTCCGCTTTTGCCAGCCAGACTCGGGGGCTCCGCTTGGCCGGCGAGCCGCCCCTCCGCCCCGGCTCCCTCCCGCCAGTCCGTGGAGCGCGCACCGCCTCGCCGCCCTTCCTACCCTCTTCCGTGGGCCTCTGGTCTGCGCTTGGCTCCGGAGACTCCGTTCTGCTAATCCTCTGGCGGTTTTCTGGGTTCTTTAGGCAGGTGTAGGTGGAATCTAAGTGATCGGCAGGACGTGTTGTGAGCCCCGCGTCCTCCTACGCCGCCATTTTCTGGAACCCCACAATATTACTTTTTTAAATTTGTTTTCAATGTTTATTTTTGAGAGACAGAGACAGAGTGTGAGTGGGGGAGGGGCAGACAGAGAGGGAGACAGAATCCGAAGCAGGCTCCAGGCTCTGAGCTGTCAGCACAGAGCCCGATGTGGGGCTTGAAATCACAAACCATGAGATCATGGCTTGAGCTGTAGTCAGATGCTTAACTGACTGGGCCACCCAGGTGCCCCTGGTACAGTGTTATTTGAAAGTGAACTTGGATTAGCTATAAGTATATATTGCAAACTTTAGGGCAACCGCTAAAGAAAAAAAAAAAGAAGTATAACTAATATGCTAAGAAAAGACAGAAAATGGAATTATATACAGTGCTCAATTAGGACCAGAAAAAGTCAGAAGAGTGGAAGACTAAAATAGGAACACAGAAAAATGGCAGCAAATAGAAAACAGTAAGTAATATGGTAGTATTAATCCATCAATATCAATAATCAGTTTGAACATAAATGGTCTAAATCTGCCAATTAAAAGACAGAGACTGCCACAGTGGATCAGAAAACAAAACCTAGGTATATGTTGTCTATAAGACACTAATTTTAAATATAAAGACACATATAGATTAAAAGTAAATGGATGCAGAAAAATATACCATGCTTAAGCCAATCAAAATAAAGCACTTTTAGTTAATATTAGAAAGGAGTAGCCATATTAATTTCAGATAGAGCAGACTTAAAAGCAATGGTGGTTATCAGTGATAAAATAGGGCATTACATAATGATAGAAGTGTCAGTGCTCCTAGAAGACAGAATGATTCATAATGTGTATGAGCCTAACAAGAGAGCATCAGACTACATGAGGCAAAAACTAATAGAACTGCAAGGAGAAATAGATGAATCCACTATCATAGAAACTTCAATATCCCTCTACCAGAAACAGACAGGATCAGCAGGCAGAAAACCAGTAAAGACAAAGTGAACTGAACAGCACAAGCAATCAACTGGATATAACTGATATCTATAGATATTTTATCCAGCAACAGCTGAATATACATTCTCTTTAGGCTAACATGGAACATTCATCAAAATAAACCACAATTTGGGCCATAAAAAAACATTTAACATTTTTAATAGAATAGAATCATACAACGCTTGTTCTCAGATCACATTGGAATCAAACTAGAAATCAATAATAGGAATATAACTGGGATATTCCCAAAAATGTGGAGATTAAACAACCTACTTCTAAATAACACATATGTATAAGAATATTATGATAAACTTAATGAAATGAAAATGCAAACTTAAGGAAATGAAAACATATTAAAATGTGTGGGATGCAGTGAAAGCAGAGCTTGGAAATTTACAGCATTGAAAGTATATAGTAGAAAAGAAAAAAAATATCTAAAATCAATTATCTAACTTTCTACCTTAGGAACTTAAAAAAAAGAAGAGCGAATTAATTATAAAGTAAACAGAAGAGAAAAAGCAGAAGTCAGTGATACTTAAAACAAGAAGTCAATACAGAAAATCAATGCAAAAAAAAGCTGGTTTTATGACAAATTTCAATAAAATTCATAAGCTCCCACCCAGGCTAAGGAAAAAGAACCAAACGACACAAATTACTAATATCATAAATGAAGAGGGGACATCATACCAATCCCATGGTCATAAAAAGTATACTAAAGGATACTATGAATAATTTCATGCCCACAAATTTGATAACCTAAATGTAATGGATCAATTCCTTGAGAGACACAATCTGTTAAACCTCACACAAGAGGCAAAAGAGAATCTCAATAGGCACATATATATTAAAGAAATTAAATAATTAATCACCTTACAGAGCAGAAAGCTTTGTGATTTGGTGATTCAGCCATCTGGCTCAAATGGCTCTACCAACCATTTAAAGTAGAAATTACACCAATTCTTTACAATCTCTTTCAGAAGACAGAAGCAGAGGCAATACTTTGTAGTTCATCTATGAAACCAGTATTACCTTAACACCAAAACCAGACAGAGGCATTATAAAAAAAATGGGGGTCATATTTCAAAAAAATAGATGTAAGGGGCATCTGGGTCGCTCAGTTGGTTGGGCATCAAACTCTTGATTTCGGTTCATGTCATGATCTCCTGGTTCATGAGATTGAGGCCAGCATTGAGCTCTGCATTGACAGAGTGGTGCCTGTTGGGATTATTTCTCTGCCCTTCTCTCTGCCCTGCCACTGCTTGTTCTCCTTCTCTCTCTCTCTCTCTCTCTCTCTCTCTCTCTCTCATTCTCTCTCTCAAAATAAATAAATAAACAAACAAACAAACTTAAAAAAATAGATGTAATATCCCTCAACAAAATATTATTAATCAAGTAAACAATGAATAAAAAGAATTATATACCACAACCAAGTGAAATCTGTACATCCCAGGTACGTAAGGCTGATCTAAAATTCAAAAATTTATTAAATAAAAAATGTCACATAATTATATCAATAGATAGACAAAAGCATTTGGCAAATCCAATACCCATTCATGTTAAAAACTCTCAGTAAACAAGGAGGAGGGGAAATGTTTTCAACTTGTTAAAGAATATCTACAGGGGCGCCTGGTTGGCTTGGTTGGTTAAGCGTCCGACTTCGGCTCAGGTCATGATCTCACGGTTGGTGAGTTCGAGCCCTGCGTCGGGCTCTGTGCTGACTGCTCAGAGCCTGGAGCCTGTTTCAGATTCTGTGTCTCCCTCTCTCTCTGCCCCTCCCTTGTTCACGCTCTGTCTCTCTCTGTCTCAAAAATAAATAAAAACGTTAAAAAAAATTTAAATAAAAAAAAGAATATCTACAAAAAACTACAGTTAACGTCACATTTTATTTATAATACAAAACTCAAAGCTTTCCTCCTAGAAAGGATAATCCCATTCACCGTTCTTTTTCAGCATCATACTGGAATTTCTAGCTAATTCAATACACAAGAAAGGTAAAAGGAAATAAAAGTATACAGATTAGGGAGGGAAAAATTGTCTTTGTTCACAGGTAACATGATTATCTACATAGAAAACTTGAAAGAATCAACAACAACAACAAAAATGGAACCAAGAAGCAATTATAGTGAAGTTACAAGACATAAGGTTAATATATAAAAGTCAATTGTTTTCCTATTAATATCAGTAAACAAGTAGAATTAGTAGCTAAAAACATAATACCATTTACATCGGCACCCCCCAAAATAAAATACTTAGGCATAAACCTAGCACAATATATACAAGATCTATCCATGTTCATGGACCGAAATATTGTTTATATGTTAGTTCTTCCCAACTTGATCTATAGATTCACTGTAATCCTTAATATTTATCCTTACTTAATAAATTCTGCTTGTAACAAATCTCCCATATCTGCCACCATCACCTCTCTCTCAGTAGAATGCACCTCCTTGCCCAGGCTGATACCTCATACTGGTCTGTCCAGAGCACAAATGGCATCTTCTCCTGCTTACTCTGGTGTGCGTGCTGGGTCACTGTACATATGCCCACCTCACTCATCTTTGAGTCTGTCTGCCCACATCAGTTCAACTCCCTATATATGTTTCCTTACCTTGCACAGCCTCTGACATTCTACTTCTGGCTGCCATAAGAAAGGATGCTTGCTTACCCTGATTTGGTTCTGAAACATCATTCTGTGCATCTAAGACCTTTTCAATCCTGGGAGTTAATGTCTAGTTTGCTCTGTCTCAGATTTAAATGAATTGTCCAGGAAGGGAATGGAAGAGAAGGAAAAGAGAAAAGAGATGGGAAGTAAAATTATCTTTACTCAGACAACCCAATTGTGTAGAAAAACCTAAGCAATCTATTTTTTAAATGCTAGATGTGCCAAATACACTAATCAAGGCCACAGTATACAACGTCAAATACAAAATAACTTGTACTTTTACATACTGGCAAAATACACCTGGAAAATTGACTAAAATTGCATACCTTTTATAATAACATTAAAGAACATAAAACACTTAGGGGAAATTGTAACAGTATCTATCTAAAATCTCTATACTTAAATATGCAAAACATTATTGACATAATTAAAAACGTCCTAAATATATGGAAAAATATAACTTGTTAATAGACTGGAAGACTCAATGTAAAGATGTGTTTTGGACTGAATGTTTATGTCCCCTTCAAATTCATATGCTGAAGCACCCAGTTTGGCTGTACTTGGCAATGGGGCCTCCAAAGAGTAATTAAGCTTAAATAATGTCATAAGTATGGGGCTCTGATCCTGTAAAATTAGTGTCTCAAAAAGAGAGCTCACTCTTCTTGCCTCCATGATGCACATCCTGAAGAATGGCCATGTGAGAACATAGTGAGAAAGCAAGTATCTGCAAGTGAGGAAAAGAGAGCTTTCAACAGAAACCAAATCTGCTGGACCTTGATTTGGGACTTTCAGCCTCCAGAACAGTGAGAAAATATATTTCTGTTGTCTAAGCCAACAGTCTATGCTATTTAGCTATGATAGCCCTAAGCAGATTAATGTAAGATATGAATTCTACACAACTTGATTTATAAATCCAATGATATCCAAATAATAGTATATTTTAAATATATTTTTTCGTGAGGGTAAGATATATATATGTATGTATGTGTGTATATATATATATATATATATATAAATGAGGGTAAGATATATATATATGTGTATATATATACATATATATAGAAGATATATATATATCTATATATATATAGAAGAAGAAAAACCTCATGACCTTACAGTAACCAAAAAATCTGTTAGATGGGAGGAAGTACTCAGTAAGCACTAACTATAAAAGGGAAAAAAATATATATAGAATATATAGAATATAGAATATATATATAGAATATTATATAGGATATTTAAATATATAATATATATATAATGGACTTTATTAAAATTAAAACCTTTACTTCAACATAAAGAAAATGAATGGGCCAACCCATTCATTGGAGAAAAAAAATCATTTGCAGTAACTATATATCTGATAAAGAACTTACATCCACAATATTAAAAAAAAAAAAAAAAAAAAACTCCTATGAGTCATTTATAAAAGTCCCAAAACCCAATAAAATATTAGGCAAAATTCATAAAGATACTGCATAAAGGTTTACCTAAAATGGCTATTTTCCATTTTATTAAGTCATATTAAAGATCATCAATGTCATCAGTCATTAGGGAAATGCAAAGTTGTTCTACCACTATGCATTCTATGGAATGGCTCAATTTTCAAGACATTAACTGCCAATTTTATCCAGGAGCTCTCATATATTAGTAGTAAGAGTATAAAATGGTACATAAAACCCCTTCAGAAAAGTAGAATTTTCTCATTTACTATGCACCTAGCTCATGACCCAGAAATTTCACTTCTATGCATTTATAGGAAGAAAGAAAGAAAGAAAGAAAGAAAGAAAGAAAGAAAGAAAGGAAAGGAAAGATGGAACGAAGGAAGGAAAACAAAAAATAGATGTACACAAAAGGTCCCAAATGCCCATCAACTGGAACCCAGATAAACAAATTTTGGTATGCTAATCCAACGAAACACCACTCACCAATAACTAGGGATGATTCACTGATAAATACAATAGCACACAAAATCCCCAAAAAATGCTCTGAGAAAACACATACACACACACACACACACACACACACACACAAAAGAGTACCTGTTATGAATTCATTTGTATGAAATTCTAAATGAGGAAATACTAATCTCTGTTGGAATAAATCAGAACAGTGGTTGACTGTTGCTAACTGAGAAGGAACACAGAGAACTTTCTAGGGTGATGAAAATGTTTTATACTTCATGTGATTGCAGAGGCAAATGCATTTTTCAAAACTCATTAGACTACAGCTAAGGTGGTGTGATTTGCAAAAAACAAAAACCAAAACCAAAACAAATCAGTGTGATTTGCTATAGGCTACTCATAGCAGAAAAACTTGAAAACATCTTACTTGAAGAGATTTATTGAGAAAGTTTATGCCACAAACAGTATCTCCCCTTTCTCTAACTCTGTATGTGTGCATTTCTTTCCTTTGGTTTTTATTTTATCAGCTATGTTAGTATAGAATTATAGAATGTAATGGTATCTCAGATTTGGTCTCACCCACATACTCCATTTTTGGTAACAGTCAAACCACAAACCCAAAGAATTAAATGTTTCTCCATAATCATAAAGAAAATTAGAATCAGAGCATGGTATTCAATACAAATCTTGTGATCTACTCTCCAGAAAAATAGCTACTGTTTGCCTTACCTATGAATTTTTAGTTTTAGATTTTAGTGTAAGCAACTTAAAAACATTTTTTAATGTAGGCTTATTATTAAACGAAATAAATACAGAATAGAAATCAAAGAGAAAAACATTGATGTATTGAACATATTACCTCTATAAAGGAATATTGGGTATAGAGAATGTATTCTCAGTTAACACTTAAAAAATAATTTAAAATGAATAAAATTTTAAATAAACACTCCAATTAAAAGATGAACAAAGCTTTTGGTACTCATTTTTCCAAAGATCTACAGATAGCCAATAAGCCCATGAAAAGATGCTCACTATTACTAGTCCTGAGGGGCCTACAAATCTAAACCACAATGAGACCCCTCCATTAGGATGCCTATTAAGGATGCCAGGAAAAAGAAAGTTTCAGCAAGGATGTGGAGAAATTGAAATACTTTTGCATTGCTGGTGGGAATGTATAAAATAAATAATTTTAGGAACTTTATTAGCAGACTAATTTTTTTAGCGTTTCTTTTTGAGAGAGACAGAGAGACAAAGAGAGAGAGCTTGAGCGGGGGAAGGGCAGAGAAAGAGAGACATGATCTGAAGCCGGCTCTGTGTTGACAACAGCCTGATGCAGGGCTCGAAATCATGAACAGTGAGATCATGACCTGAGCCAAAGTCAGATGCTTAACCGGCTGAGTCAACCAGGCACCCAAACATACTAATTTTAATATTCATGATGTGCAATGTTTTTTATACATATGCTAAAAGGCAACACATCCATGCCTCTGAACACTCATGGAGAAATTCTCAAAATAATTTCTATTGTCAAAAACAGATTTTCCTTAGAACCATTAATGTCATTCTAAAGTATTTGTGCACATTTATATTTAAAATGACTCTATACATTTTCCTAATTTAAATTATTTGTTGCTTTTATAAAAATTTAGTAGGCCTAATAAATTTATTTCAAATATGTAGTGTTTTTTCCCCCAAATCTTAATTCTTCATTGGGAGACACTGTCACCTCCGTGTTTGTTTGTGTGAGCAACTGTATGCTTTCCTTGACCATTTTCTCTCAAAATGTTCCAATTTTCTGTTGCATAGGAATCTGTTATTTTCTTAGAGACATTAATTTGCAGAAACTTCCGCATATGATTTTAATAGTGATAAAATATTTCTATTCAATTTTGTTTTAACTGAAAACAATATGGGTTACACATTGCTCTGTGGTCTGTGCATTGAGTTGCCAGCCCCAGTTCTGCCATGAAGGACAGAATGTGGTTCCAGCTGTATGAAATCTCCTTTGTGGATGGTCTCAACTTCAGAGAGCTACCCAACCCAGGTCACCATTTCTGAGGGAAACCCACATCCAGAATCTGATAGAGGTAACAGCATAAGGGTATGGCCATTCCACTTTAATGAAGGAAGATTCTGGTAGAATATTTAAGCTCCTGAGACCCCATGAGGTGGGCTAAGGCTGTGGGGCGTGTATCAGTGACCAACTCTCAGTTCAATTCTAATTCTTTTTTTCTAATATTTACTTAGTTACTTTGAGAGAAGGAGAGAGCACGAGTGGGGGGAGAGGGGCAGAGAGAGAGGGAGAGAGAGAATTCCAAGCAGGCTCCATACTCAGCACAGAGTGTGACATGGCATTTGATCTGACAAACTGTGAGATCATGACTTAACACTGAAATCAAGAGTCAGATGGTCAACCAAATGCACCACAAAGGTGCCCTGTTCACATCTAATTCTTACATCTCCCTTCACAAGTGTTCATGCCAAGGAACTCCCTAATACATATTCCAAAAGGCTACATCATGCAACCCTCAAAATAGATACTACTTGGCTTGTTATCTGACTCCTGCAAATAATTTATACTACTTAAATACTCTTGCATTTTATCTAATCAAATCTCAAAATTTAAAACTGTCTAGAGAAATATAGAAAATTTTGCTCATAATGTATTTGTGCTTCAGAGTTTTTACTTAATGTGCTTTGAGGCAATTTAAATTTTTACCAATTTTACAAGCTTACTTTTGTGAATGCTTTGAAATTATTTCCTTTTTTCCAAAGAAAATTATGACCTGGCTAGGCTTACTGGCATGTAAGATGAAGAGTATGTTAGTAGCTGCTCGTTGGAAGTCCTGTTGGCTTATTACCCATTTTAATGAGGACTTGCTCCTGATAGTTTCTTTCAGAATTTGATGTGAAGAATGAAAAGAAACAGGGTCCATTAACTCAGTCCTCTTTTAGAATTGAGTATTACTCAAAATGGAATTTTGCATCAGTAAAAATCCAATTTAAGAGTTTTTAGGGAGAACCAATCCTCTTTCACTTTATGTGGCATCCACCATAATCAGCATCTTTGGTAGTTAGTGGTGGATGTATGTATATACATACATGGATGTGTATACACATACATGGATGTGTATATATTTGTATATATATACATATATATATATGGATAACATGGATATACATATCTATATATGCATGTAACATATATATATATGCATGTAACATATATATATATATATTAATTTTTATGCTTCAGTGCATTTTAGTAGTGAGATTCATGATGAGCCTTGAAGATTCTAGAGACAAAAGGAAAGATTTTAAGAAGTTAGAAAAGATGTAAGAAATAATAGAAACAGTTTAACTATACCAAGAGAATAAACAGACAAACTAAGAAGAGATTTACTAATGCTAAAACCTGCAGGGGTCAGCAGAAAGAAAATGCCTCAGAGAAAGGAATATATGAGGAATTATGTGTCAGGAAAATAAATGAAGTCAGAGGTCAGAAAAGCATTATTATTCAATCAGAGTCAACATCAGTATAAGAACAATAAAGCAATTAAGAAATTCCATGAGAACTAAAGACAGTGGTGAGGGTAAAGTAGCAGGAAGGCAAGAAGGGGAAGAGATTACTAACATGTACTGAGTATTTACAATATGCCACAAAACATACTTAATGTATTGCATTAATTATTGCATTCAGTTCTAATGATATCTTTGTGGGAAAAAATGCTTCTATGTAAAGGTGAATTGGCAAATCTTCAACAACCAGCTTTTCAGTGTCAGGAGGCCTGGTCTACAGTGCCTGCCAATTTCGGTTGCGTAATACTACATGACACTTAATTTGAATTTATCACGGTGGCATCACCTGGCACGTACACATCCTGAAACATTAAAAATGGGCTCTACAAGAAGGCGTGTGCTGGCTCGACACCACTGCTGCTATGTCCAGTCTGAAAACAAGACACTAATACATATAATAAATCCAGGAAAAGGTAGACTCACACTTATATAAATTTTCTGTTTCAAAAATTCATATTTTTACTAAACCAGACTTAAGGAAAAACAAAAAAGCAAAACAAAAAACCCATTGTCTGGATGCTATGGAGGAATGAATACTATTCCAGAGCTCTGGCTGGGCCAGCACTTAAATTCATTTGGAGCTTCAAAGGACCCAAGTGGTAGAGCTGGAGGAATGGAGTGAACCCTTCTCTGCACATCCAGAATGAGTTTTTGAAACTTGCCTTACCACTCTAGTTAAAAAATAACAATATGTAGAGAAAGTCTCCCTCTTCCTTTTCAAAACACCTAAAGGAATTGAGGAGATCTAGAAGGCAAAACACCAGCCCCATCTTTGAAGAAACCAAGTGATAGATACCCTAAGGCTAGCGATATGCAGTGAATTGTAAATGGCAGGAGAAAACACACCAAAAGAGGATGCCCGGAGCTGAGGAGCTAGGGAAACACTGGTAGACTTCAGTTTGACAAAATATTTGATACTACATGACAAGAAAAAAAAAATCAACACCCTCTTATTTACAAAAAAAGGAATGGCTATGTGGGTTGATGGCAAGAGTAAAGAAGCTCTGTTTTGACACATGCAAGACAGGGTAAAATGAATGAAACAGAATAGTCATGTTTGCAGGAAGTTATGTTAATATGAGAGTGAAAGAGAAGAGAAATCTACATTTTGACCACCAACATGAGTTGGCTGCAAAGAAGTAAAATCTAACAAACAAACAAAAACCTTGCCTCTGACTCACACCACATCTGGATCTAGCTCGCATCATATTCACATAATCAGAGAATTCCTTGCACTCTTGCCTCTGCTTCATTTATTTCATAACAATAACTGGACCGGAAAAAATATATATTTAGTGATAGTTCAAAGGGACCAGCTCAGAATCTATAGAATTATCCTAGAATAAGAAAAATAAGGAACAAAGACAAAACAAAACAAAAAAATCAGGAACAAAAGATACACACAGAAAAAAAGGTCATCAGAAAATTATGATGAAATAGGCATGAATATTTTTTACAAGGTAAGAACAATTTATATGGAATTACCAAATATCATGCAGGTACTAGCAATAGTGTTTGCATTACTAGTAATGCAGGTAATGTAATAGTGTTTTTTTAAGCCACATAAAAATGATAAGCCCAACACGCATGATAACAGGCATGGATTGTTAAAAACTGTCACAAGAAAATGTGTTTCTCTATAACAGAAGTCCAAGTCTCAACACAAGACTTGATAGAAGATATTCCAATAACACAGAAATTTAAAATATAAACAGAATTCAGGAAAAATGAGAAAAGTAAAATGAAACAAAAAGGAAGGAACAGAGGAAGCAACAAAAAGAGAATAGAACTTTTTATTAATGTAGTAACCAAAAGAGAAATCTTGACCAAGAAAAGCAAGCAAAATGAATTAAAGATTAAATAGACATATCTGATTAAGGCCTGGTATCCAAAATATACAGAGAAATATGAAAATTCAACAACAAGAAAACAAACAACCTAAATAAAAAAAAGGCCAAAAAGAATTTAAAAGACATCTCACTAAAGAAGATAAACAGATGGCAAATAAGTACATGAAAATATTCTCTACATCATATGTCATCAGGGAAATGCAAATTAAAATAGCAATGAGATACCACTACGCATCTATTGGAATGGCCAAAACCCAGAACACTGACAACACCCAAGGATGTGAAACAAAAAGAACTCTCATACATGTTGGTGGGAATGCAAAATGTTAGAGCCACTTTGGAAGACCATTTGGTGGCTTCTTACAACAGGCTCTTCCTGTGATATTCCAGCAGTTGTGTTCCTTGGTATTTACCCAAAGAAGTTGAACTTATGTCCACCCAATACCCACTCAGGATATTTCCAGTAGCTTTTTTTATAATTGCCAAAACTTGGAATAAGCCACAATGTCCCTCCATAGATGAATGGATAAATCAACTGTGCAACATTCAGACAATGCAATATAATTCAGTGCTAAAAAAAATGAACTATAAAGCTATAAAAAGACATGGAGAAACCTTAAAATGCGTATTACTAAATAAAATAAGCCAATTTGGAAAAACTACATATTGTTTTATTTCAACTATATAGCATTTGAAGAGGTACACTATGGTACAAAGATCCTTGGTTACCAGTGTTAGAGAATGGGGAGGAATAAATAGGTGGAGTACAGGGGATTTTTAGAGCAATGAAATAGTCCTTCTGATTCTGTAAGAGTCGATACATGTTATTACATACATTGTCCAAACCCATAGGATGTACAATGTCACGAGTAAACTGTAAGGTAAGCTCTGAACTTTGGGTGATTACAATGTACTGACATAGGTTCATTAAGTGTAAGATATATACCATTCTGATAATGGGGAGACTATGCATGTGTGAAGGCAGAGGTATGTAAGAAATATCTGTGATTTGGCTGTGAATCTGAAATTGCTCTTAAAAATAAAGTCTTAAAAAAATTAAACTACAAAAAGGAATAAATAACAAGAGTAACTTTACAGTGGAGATGCCATTTTAATCTAATCATCATACTTATCACCAGCATAATAGGCCAAATGGGCCCATGGAAATGAGCCAAATGGAAATCTTGCCCCACAGGACGGGATACAATGACAGCAGCATCGCTTGAGATTTCCTGCCAAAGATGCCTAAGTGTAGTCATGAAAAAACATCAGACAAACCCAAATTGAAGGACATTTTACAAAGGACCTGGCCTGTCATCTCCAAAAGTGTCAAGTCAAGGTCATGAGGTCAAAGAAAGATTGAGAACTATATCAGAAGATAGAAGGAAAGCAAAAAAGCATGACAACTAAATGCAATGTATAACTGTGGGGTGCATCATTTTGTTATAAAGGGCTTACTGGGACTACTGGCAAGATTTGAATGTGGTCTGAAATAGATGTTTGTAATGTATTAGTGTTAATCACAACAGAACCATTAAAATAAGGAAATTGTGTAAGAGAATGGCTTTGTTTGAAGAAAATAAATGCTAAATTACTTGGATGTGGAATAAAAAGATGTTAAGAGAAAAAAAAAAAAAAAGAAAAAGAAAAAAAGAAGTTGTTTCCAGGAAGAGAATCAGAGAGAAAATTCACACAACAAAAGAAATACACACTTTAACTTCACAAAAATAATCAAATAGTCTTATGTAGGAATATATATTCAAATGGCTAAATACAACATACACTGGTAAAAATATATTGCAACTCATTAAAACTCTTAGAGACACCAATTACTTTTTTTTTTTAATTTTTTTTTACATTTATTTTCGAGAAACAGAGTGAGACAAAGCGTGAATGGGGGAGGGGCAGAGAGAGTAGGAGACACAGAATCTGAAGCAGGCTCCAGGCTCTGAGCAAGCGGTCAGCACAGAGCCTGATGTGGGGCTCCAACCCACGAACTGTGAGATCATGACCTGAGCCGAAGTCGGAAACTCAACCGACTGAGCCACCCAGGCGCCCCAGAGACACCATTTTCTTTTTCTTTTTTTTTTTTTTTAACGTATTTTTATTTTTTTTTTTTTTAATTTATTTTTGAGACAGAGAGAGACAGAGCATGAACGGGGGAGGGGCAGAGAGAGAGGGAGACACAGAATCGGAAGCAGGCTCCAGGCTCTGAGCCATCAGCCCAGAGCCCGACACGGGGCTCGAACTCACGGACCGCGAGATCGTGACCTGAGCCGAAGTCAGACGTTTAACCGACTGAGCCACCCAGGCGCCCCCAGACACCATTTTCAAACACAGTAGAGAAGTTGCTTGTAAAAACTTAGGTTGAAACAATTTAGAGTGCTGGAGAGAATATAAACAATACTTTAATAAAAGTAATAAATACAAGACAAGAAGGGCCCCTAGGTGGCTCAGTTGGTTAAGCCTCCAACTTTGGTTGAGGTCATGATCTCACAGATCCTGGTTTGAGCCCCGCATCGGGCTCTGTGCTGACAGCTCAGAGCCTGCAGCCTGCTTCGGATTCTGTGTCTCCCTCTCTCTCTCTGCCCCTTCCCCACTCATTCTCTGTCTCTCTGCTTCTCAAGAATGAATAAACATTAAAAAAAATTTTTAAAAAGAGACAAGATTCAGCAACAAAGTATAATGGAAAATAAAAACCTAGACCAGTGAGTAGAATAACAGATCACAAAGCTATTTTTCTATGAAAATATGTCTATATGAGAAAACTCACTTTTCAGTTTTGTGGCCCATGTTGGGTATACAACTCAAGACCAAAATTATAGATTTAACACCCAAAATTAAACATTTAAAGGCAGATGCTCATATCATGGAACCGAAGAAAAATTATCTTAAGCAAAACTTGAGGAATAAAGGAAAGTCAATGCATAAACAGTAAAGGTGAAGATAAAACAACTGATGATGAGAGGCTCTGACCACAGGCTGACCTTCACCCATATCTTGAGCCAGATTAAACTGTGCAGGTAGGGCGCCTGTGTGGCTCAGTCGGTTAAGCATCTGACTTCAGCTGAGGTCAAGATCTCATGGTTTGTGAGCTCGAGTCAGGTATTGAGTGAGCTCGATCCCACTCCAGGTGAATTCCTGCCTTGCTTCAGGTGAGCCCTGCTTCTCTCTCTCTCTGTCCATTGTGGGATTTTCTCTCCCTGCCTCTCTCTCTCTCTCTCTCTCTCTCTCTCTGCTCCTCACTCACTTGTATCCTCTCTGTCTGTCAAAAAAATAAAAATAATATGAAAATAAATAAAATAAAAAAAAAAATGTGCAAATAAACCAGAGAACTCTAAGATAAAAACTTGAAAGCAGTCAGATAAAAATAGTCTTATTATCTTCAAAGGGGAAGCGACTGTCAGCTGATTTCTCAACAGCAACAATTCATTAATAATGCAGGAGGCAGAGAAATGTTACCTGAAGTGGTTGCCATTCTCAAATTCTATACCCACATAAATTGACTTTTTAACGCAAGGCCAGAAATATCATCAGATAAACAAAGCCGAAGATATCATCACCAGTGTATATATTAATAAATATTAAGGCAACTGATTCTTAAATGAATGTCTGAGATGTAAGAAGAAATAGTGAAGAGAAAGCAAAACATGTAAGTAAATCTAAAGAAACAAGGAATATAAAAGACAAAGATGGCATAATTCATGTTGGAGATGAATAGCAGTAATGTATTCTGTGATACTTGTACAATCCAGCCTCTAGTTCCCTTTGCAGAGTAGAGAAACTCTTGAAGATATTTTACAACAAGGAGAAAAGAGTGTGAGAACTTGTCAAGGCATTGAAAAAGATGCTCACTGTGTATCAAGTTTATGATGACAAGAATGCAAGCACTATTCAAGCTACTTTTTCTTAAAATAAAGAAATACAACACTTTAATTCTCAGGATTTCTAATCTTTTAAATTAGAGCATACTCAATAATATTAGCTTTATATTTTTTTTTCATTTCCTATAAATTTATATCAAATATTAGATGAATGTTTTAAAGCTTTGACAAAAATATAGCAACCCTAAGGTAATAGAAGTGTTGTAATTTTCCTCAATGATTATTAAGATCACACTACATGGTTTCATCTTGCATAGACATTTTTATGGTCCCATACTACCATGCAAAAAAGGACTTTCTACATTAGTATCCTAAAGAAAACATGGACACAAGATCAACATACTTTGTGTGTGTGTGTGTTAAGGGACAGATAATAAATATTTTCAACTTTGAAAACCACATAGAGTATCTACACCATATTTTTCCTCTTCTTTCTCTCTCTTTTTTTAAAACACATAGCTTTAAAAACTTGTATAAATTAGGTTACGAGCTAAAAGACTACCATTTGGTTCAATTTATCCCACCAACCACAGTTTACCAACCTCTGCACAAAGACAACAAAATGAATTGTTACGGCTAATAAGCAGAAACAAAAAGTAATAATATACAATTAGAAAAAATTCAATTTGTTCAAAAGGAAGTCTAAAAAGAGAAAACGGCAACAAAACCAGATGGTACAGATCGAAAACAAAGAGCAGGATGATAGACTCAAACCGAAACATATCAATAATCATATTAAATGTAAATAATTTGAAAACCTCAATATGAGGTTCCGGAAGATGGCGGCGTAGGAGGACGCGGTGCTCACACCGCGTCCTGCCGATCACTTAGATTCCACCTACACCTGCCTAAAGAACCCAGAAAACCGCCAGAGGATTAGCAGAACGGAGTCTCCGGAGCCAAGCGCAGACCAGAGGCCCACGGAAGAGGGTAGGAAGGGCGGCGAG
>NW_026057577.1:132906898-133030657 GCF_023721935.1 Panthera uncia | reverse complement strand
GGAGAGAGCCAAAGCATAAGAGACTGTTAAAAACTGAGAACAAATTGAGGGTTGATGGGGGGTGGGAGGGAGGGCAGGGTGGGTGATGGGTATTGAGGAGGGCACCTTTTGGGATGAGCACTGGGTGTTGTATGGAAACCAATTTGACAGTAAATTTCATATATTAAAAAATAAAAAAAAAAAAAGAAAACCTCAATATAGAACTTAGAAGCGAAATTAATCATTTTGAACTTCTGCCAATAAAGTCTCTCCACCAGAATGAAGGGTAATTGGAAAACAGGAGACGATTTTCAAGTAAATTTTTAATAGTTATTCAAACTGACCTGAGACAAAGAGATAAACTTCACCCTCAATGTATTCTCATTCTCAGTCTGAAAATTTACAGCAGTCCTTTGCTACATTTCTAAGAATTAATTTAAGATACTTCCATGTGCTTTCATTGTCTGCATATTTGTTAAGACTCGAGCAAACTTTACATTGTTTTAACAAATCTTAATTGCTTATTCATTATCCTGTTGCTGGGAGTTTGGATTTTCCATTTGTTGTTTTACAAATATATTTCTACAAACATTTTTTTAAATTTTTTTTGTAGAATTAATGCTTTCTAAATTATACAAACTGGAATTATTGGGTTGAAAATATAAAAACTTGTAATTTATTATATATTGTTTAAAATATTGATTTCTGATCGTTTCAATCAAATTATAGAGCTATCATTCACATGTACCTGTTTTGTATTAATCTGCCAATAATATTTTTACTTATATTTTCAACTTCATTTCTAAGATATTATCTCTCTTGTTTCTAAGGACAATTTTCACTTTTCTTTGTGATGACCTGTCGTCTCCATTTCTTCAATTATATCAGTTATAATTGAATTTAATTTCCCTATGTTGTTATCCAGTAGCTCCAATAACAAGGTAGAGTGAGGATGACTTTTCCATTACTGACTTGTTCCTGATGTGTATTACATGTAATTTTCATGAGAGTTTCCTTCACCTTTCAGAATTTCTCTTAATTCATTGATTTTTTTTTTCTTTTTGTTGTCAGAGCCATGTGCTTTTTTGGGATTATGATATTATTTGACTTAAACTCTGGAAGATTAAAGCTACTCACTGTTTTCATATTTAAAAAAAATGTCCCCTTTGAACAGTATCTTGTTTTAGTGCTGGGGCAGAAAATACAGATTAACCTGGAATATCTTATGGTACTAGAAAACAAAAAAGTGCTCAAAAAACAAAATGATGGGGTATGTCAAAGGGCACAGGAGCCAATCTGAAAGAGCTCCCAGTGGCCAAATCTGAATGAATTCAAGCAACAAATTAAGTAACATTAGCTTGTAATCAAATACATAAAAATAAATACCCACATATCTGTCTGACTATAAATAAACTATTACATAAAACAACAAGAAAGAAGAGACACATTTCTCACGCAGAACAATTTCAAATAATTTTGTAGATTCTACGTCTCAAGGATTTGGAACATAAGTGTTTGTCCCTTGAGTGTGGGCTATGCTTTAGTGACTCATTTCCAGAGTACAATATGGAAAGTGATGTTACACTGGAGATCTTAGGAAGATTTCAAATCAACATTCACATCATCAGTGATAAGTAATACTGAAAGCAAGTGCCCAGGCTGTGACATGATGCTGAGAATGACACTTTACCTCCGTGGTCTCGAAATCCCCAAAGCCCATAACCACAATCTACACTTGAGAAAAATATCAGGATAGTCCAAGTAACAGACATTCTACAAAATATCCGATTAGTACAAGGTCATCAACAAAAAGAAATACAAGAAACCTTCACAGTCAGAAGAGCATAAGAATATATGACAGCTAAATGCAGGATCGTCTCCTATTGGGATTCTGGAAGAGAAAATGGTCATTAGGAAAGATACAATGAAATCTTAATGAAGTATAGAGTGTAATTAATAACAACATAGGGGCTCCTGGGTGGCTCAGTGGGTTAAGTGTCTGACTTCGGCTCGGGTCACGATCTCACGGTTCATGGGTTTGAGCCCCATGTTGGGCTCTGTGCTGACAGTTCAGACCTTGGAGACTGCTTTAGATTTTGTGTTTCCCTCTCTCTCTGCCTCTCCTGCTCTCTCTCTCTTCTCTCTCTCTCTCTCAAAATTAAAAAAAAAAAAAACATTAAAAAAAATTAAAAAAATAATTATCTATACATACCATTCATTATTTGTGACAAACATATTATAGTAATTTAAAATCTTAATAATAAGGAAAACTGGGTGTGGAGTTAATAGAAACTCTCAAATAAAATAAATGTTAAATAAAATAGTGTATTTTAAAAAGTCTTTTTGGGACTCCTTTCTGCATTATCATTTTATTTTATTTTATTATCATTATCATTTCATTTCTTTCAAAGAAATATTTAATAGATGCAAAAAATGCAATTTACAGAAACTAAGAAGGAAAGAGAATCTGAGTATCCTTATGACTGTTAAAGAAAATAAGTCAACAGCCCAAGTTTTCTTACAATAAAACTGCTGCATCCTAGGGTATTTTTAGTGAATTTTTAGTGAATTTAGCTAACAGTCATGAAAGCAATAATTCAATCACACACAAATTATTTAAGGTTATATGAATTGGTAACATTTTCTATTTCATTTTATGTGATTATCATAATTTTGATATCTAAATATGATAGGAATAGACCTAAAGAAATTTCACAGGGTGATATCTTGGATAAAAACACATGATTTTATAACAGTACAATTTTAAACAAAGTAAGAACAAATGGAATACAATAATAGAAAGCTATTATATCATTACCAAACATGAATTTTTTCAACTCTACAAGTTTAGTTCAAACAAGAAAAATCATTTAAGTCAATCCCTAGACTAACATACCAATGGGAAAATAAACAGTTCCATAGATACATAAATATATTTGATAACACTTCATATTCATTTATGATTTAAAAACAGAGCACATTAGGATGAAAAGGCCATTTTTAGTATAATAAAAAATATTTTTTAAAACAACCCTAAGAAACTTCACGATTAATAACAGAATGTTGAACTCTTTTTAAAAAAATCATGAGCAAAATAAAGATGTTCTGTCTCAAATCATCTATTCAGTATTGCATCAGAGCTTTCTTCAGTGCAGAAAGACAAGTAAAAAAAGGTGTGTGTTTTTTTTCCCCTTGATCCCACCAACATTCTCTTCTGCCAGATACTGCTGCATACATTACTCCCTTCCATAGCAAGACTCTCTAAAGTTTCTGGCATGTACTTTCTCTAATTTCTCTCCCTTCATTCCTTTTTAAATCACTGTAATAAGAATTCTGGATGACCGTATCATTGAAAGCAGAGCATCAAGTTCACCTATAAACTCTGAGAAACTAAAGTTAGTATTCAAAAGTCCCAACATACTTGACTTTCCAGCAGCATCCGGCACAGTTAATCCACACTCTTCTCCAAACATTTTCTTTACCTGTATTCTAAGACACTCCAGGCTCTTAGTGTTCCTTGCAGTTCAAGGAATGTTTATGTGCCATTTCATTCATCGTGTGTTTCATCTCTCCCCCCATATCCTCGTCTATCTCACTCATGTTTCAATATGCGTCTGCCCCTGAACCCGGCCCTGTGTCCTCTTCTCTCAGAACACTCAATTACTTGATATCCTACAGTCCCGAATAAAAGCAAATCCATCTTTCCAGTTGCTTGGGCCAATTTTTTCTTTTTAATGTTTATTTATTGCGAGAGAGGGAGAAGGAGAATGTGCCCTTGAGCGGGGGGAGGGGAAGAGAAAGAAGGAGAGAGAGAATTCCAAGCAGGCTCCACGCTCTCAGCACAGAGCTGGATCTCAAGAACCTCGAGATCATGACCTGAGCTGAAATCTAGAGATGGATGCTTAACTGAGCCACTCCGGTGCCCCTAAATTTTTTGAGTCATACACAACAACCCCAACACTCCATGTGTACTACTGCAGAAATTTATGTTGTATCGATGTTAAAGCCAGAAGCCAGAATGAGATTTTTAAAACGTAATTCATGTAATGCCACTCTTATGCCAAAATTCTACAGAACCTCTTATTTCGCTCAGAGTACAAGTCAGACTACTTAAGAGGTCCTGTCTACATACTGTTCCCTATTGCTGCTGCAACAAATTACCACAAACCCAGTGGCTCAAAACACTGCAAATTAATTTTTCTATAGTTCTGGAAGTCAGAATAAAATCCAGGTGTCAGCAGTGCTCCTCTCTTACTGGAGGCTTCAGGGACGTCCTCACAGTTTCCAGATTCCAGAGGCTGTTTGCATTCATTGGCTTGCATCCCTTCCCTCCACTTCACAGTTTATCATCCTAATCCCTAGTTCCACTGTTATGTCCCTTTACTGACTTGGGCCCTCTTGCATCTGTCCCACGTGGGTACATTGGGATCACCTGAATAAAGCAGGCTAATCTTCCAATTTCAGGGTCCTTTATTTCATTACAGCTTCACAGTCTTGTTTTACTATTTAAAATAACATATTCATTGGGGCGCCTGGGTGGTTCAGTTGGTAACCGTCAGGGTGTTGAGTTAGGCTCAGTTCATGACCTTTCAGTTTTTCGGTGGGTGGTTTCGAGTCCCACATCAGGCTCTGCACTGGCAGTGACTGACAGTGCAGAGCCTGATTGGTTTTCTCTCTCTCTCCCTCTGCCCCTCCCCTGCTCACATGCTCTGTCTCTCTCTCTCAAAATAAATAAATAAACTTAATTTTTTTTTTCATGTCCATCCATCTTTGAGAGAGAGACAGAGTACAAGCAGGGCAGGGGCAGAGAGAGCAGGAGACACAGAATCAGAAGCAGGCTGCAGGCTCTGAAATGTCAGCACAGAGCCCAACTGGGGGCCCGAACCCACAGCGGTGAGATCATGACCTGAGCCGAAGTTGGTGCCTAACCAACTCAGCCACAAATTCTGAGAATTAGGATGCGGATATCTTTGAGGGCCACTATTCTGCCTACTATTCTCTATGAGATCTGGGCATCCCGTTACCTCTCAGACCTCCTCTTCTACCACCTGTTTATTGATTCCTTTTTTCCACACTCACTTCCTTGCTCTTCTTGGAATATTCCAAGGAACTTCCTGATTTGGAGAGTTTTCAGTATATATATATATATATATATATATATATATATATATATATATATTCAGTATATATATTCAATATATATATTCAGTATATAAATATATACTATATATATATATATATAGTATATATATATATATATATATTCCACTGATAGCTGCTTAGTTACCTCTTTAACTTCTTCCAAATCCTTTGCTCAAAAACCACCTTATCAATGAGGAAATATCTGACCACCACCACCCACTATGTCTCATTTCCCAATATTCCACCCCTTGTTTTTCCTTTTTTTTTTTTTTTTTTTGAGAGTGTGAGAGAGAGAGTGGAGGAGAGGGGCAGAAGGAGAGAGAGAATCTTAAGCAGGCTCTACACTTAGCACAGAGCCTGACTGGGGGCTTAGTTCCACGACCCTGGGATCATGCCCTGAGCCAAAAATCAAGAGTTGGACACTCAACTGACTGAGCACCCCAGGCACCCCATCTCTTCTTTTCTAATAGCTCTCCTCATCTTCTGAAATATTGTAATAGTAATATATTTATTATGTTTCTTTTTAATTTCCTGAATTTCCTACTAAAAACATGAGCTTCATGACATAGGATATGTTGTTAAGTTATGTGAACTAGTGAAATAACAGGTGCCTGCTCCATAACTATTATGGATTTGGAGATGAAGCAATCAATAGGAAAAAAAAAAAAAAAAGATGACCTAAAGAAACAATTGGTAAAATACTCGAAAAATGTTTTCACAAAAATGAAAGCTCACTGCTAATTAGGATAAAGCTAAATAAAATACCAGACTGGGGGTTGGGGGTGTTAAATAACAAAGTTGGGTATCCAAAGTAACAGAACTCTCATATACTGCTAGTGAGAATATGTATTGGTTAACATTTAGGAAACTAATATGGAACTCTCTGGAAAAATTAAAGCTAGGCACACACTATATATATCAGCAGTTTTACTCCTAATTATATACTCTAAACTTATTCAGTATACATACGTATCAGAATGCATATTTAGATGTTCATAAGGGCATTATTAATAATAGCCAAAGCTAGGGGAAGGGACACTATTGTATATTCATTATTAATATTATCTCACTAAATCCAAACACCTTCATATAAAGAAATCCTTTACAAAATGGGTTAATTTTATAAACCTATTTGAACAAAGGAAAAAAGACACAAAATAATATATGAACTATAATTATACCTGATTTCAGAAACATTAAAAAAACTATAGTATCTTGTTTAGCAAGGGCTACATACAAGTTCAAATTATAAAGAAAAGCAAGGCATTATTAACACAACATGAAGCCTATCGACACCTTCATAAAGGAGAAATGTTGTTAACATACCCACAGAGAAAGTTTCATAAGGCTAGCAATTTTCCATTTCCATTGATTTATATTTATTCATTAAAGTGTATATACATGTTTTATTCAACTTTCAGTATGAATTACATTTGAAAAAAAAAAACTTAAAGGTCAGTTAATAGGAAGTTAAGGGTAAAAAAACCTATCTTGCCAGTATAAAAATTGGTAAAGGATATAAACACTCATTTAAAGAAATGGAAAACACTTTAATAAGCACATGAAGAAATGCTTATCATCACTTAAAATAACAGAAATATGTTTTCATTCATAAGACTGGGAGAATTAAAAGATGATGATGATATAGAGATATGATAAAATGGTGAAGAAGCACTCTCATCCACCATTGATGTACCATTTAGCAATACTAATTAAAGTATAAAATCGCTCAAGACTGCTTCAGCATCTCCACCTTTCATCTTATTCCTGAAGATATGCCAGCAGTGTGTGAAATAACAGTTCATGTTATTATTAAATTATTTTTAATAACTGCTTGCAAAAGGAAAATGATAAACAAATTATGATATATCCACAGGAAACTATACAGAAACTAAATTTTTAAATAAATCCTTATTTACTGAAACTGAGAGTTCTCAAATTATATTTTTAAGTTAAAAAATGACATTATATAAGATTGCATAAAGTACATCGCTATTTATGTAAAAGCAAATCGTACATGTGTGGTTATATAGTTCCATAATGTCTCTTGAAATATATACCCACTGCCAAAAACCACCTGGTAAATGCAATTATTTCTTAGGAAGAGAACTAGGAAGGCCTGAGGATCATGGTGGGAGTCTTAGTTTTAACTGCATACTCTGTTTTGCCCTTCAAATTTTATACAAAGTAAATGCATTATCAATTCCATATATAAATTAAATAATAAACACATAACAAAATAAGTTTGACACCTCTATGATGTAATAGAAATATCCCTGTTACCCATGCAGTTTTAGTTTTCTACTGATATCATTCTGAAAAGACAGTTAATATACTTATCATTATATTTTTTTAATGTTTATTTATTTTTGAGACAGAGACAGAGCATGAGCAAGGGAGGGAGGGGCAGAAAGAGAGGGAGACACAGAATCTGAAGCAGGCTCCAGGCTCTGAGCTGCCAGCACAGAGCCTGACATGGCGCTCGAACTCGTCAACTGCGAGATCCTGACTTGAGATGAAGTCGGACGCTCAACCGACTGAGCCACCCAGGCGCCCCTATCATTATACTTCTTAAATAAGAATATAATTGTTTTAGTGAGGTAACATACAGAATATTAACAACAACAAGAATATCATTATTAATAATGGTGTAATGAGGTGTAATGTTGGCTATTATATACCCTGGAGTCATCTCTTCTGGGTTAGAACTCCAGCTCTACAAGTTACTTGATTTGTGCCCTTAGAACACTTATGTAGACAATAAGGACATATTTTTCTTAATTATAAATGAGAGATAATAATAAAAATATCTTATGAGGTTACAGTAATATTAAGTAATAATAAATAAATCAAATTTTACAGTTATCATTATCAGGATATATCAGTGTGTTTCAGATTATTATAAACTATATCTTATTTAATTCTCACATAAAACCATGTGTAATAATATTTACATCAATTTTTTTTTTGCTTTCAGAAGTGTGTAAATATTAGCGGCAAGAAAAGTGTTGTTTTTTTAATTGTTTTACTTCTCTTGGTGATTTACACGGCAGTATTCTTTTTGTTTAGTGATTATGATTATGTGTGGTGCTCACTGTCACCTTGATAGATATTTTCAATTCTAATTTTTAATAAGGAAAGAGAGCTCATCTGTTTTTGCACATTCACATCCTCTTTTGCCACATCATAATATCCTATCACTAGCTCTTCATCAGTTCAAAATATCTCTCATTCTCCACTTATTTTGTCTAATTGATAATATGCCTATGAGAAACTGTCCAACACAAAACTAACTGACTCCCATTTGCCTCAGATGATTACAGTAACTCTCTCCTTGGCCCACACTGATTTTTAAATTGTCACGCCTGTCTTTTGATTGAGTTTGCATGACGCAACAAAATTAGTCACTTATTCTTTGCAGTTTTTTTTCCCTCCCTTGTCTTCTATAATAATCCTAATCTTGCCCTTCTTCCCCGCCACCCCACCACCCCGCTTCTCCTTGGATGTTCTCTGCCTCTACCTGTATGCTATTTGATTTTTAATCAAAAGTCATGTCCTTGATATTTGCTTTATCTATTTATTGTTTCCCTTCAGAAACTCAGACATCAAGGATGCAGAAACTGGGTCTGTTCATGATTCACAACTCTATCCTTCTGTTCTGCTAGACTCAGAATAGTCGAACACATATGTACAAACTAAATTTGTTGCTAGATTTGATGTAGGTTTGTGGCGAAATTGGTGTCAAGGAAAATTGCAAAACTCAGTGGTCTTGGAGTGTTTTTGGGTATTTGGAAGACATAATACTGAACTGAGAAGTTCACTGATGGAATTTAAGCTAAACAGCCACCAAAATAGGAAATATTCCTTTAGAAAAAGGTCTATAATAGTATATGCTCTTACTTTGTAAAATTTCATACTTCATAAAATAATTTTAGTACTGGACTGAGAGTTAACATCTGAATTTAAAATTCTAAATTTAATAGTTTTATGTAATCCATAAACACATACAGTGTAGTTTTAAATGTGAAGTTAAAGAAGTGAAAGAATTTTACTGAAAGAGGGAATCTGAAATTTACATAAAATGCCCTTTGCCTATTGTGGATTAGGGTTCTAAGGAGAGAACCAAAGGTGAGAACTATATTCCAACAAAATTACTGCTCCCTTCTCTAAATTTAGCCCATCTATATAGAAACTTACATGTTCATACTGTTATTTATTTTTGCTTTTAGTTGCAATTATGAAAAGCCATGGAACAGTTACCCAATTAGCATCGCAATAATAATAATGGCAATAGTAATAATAATATTAATAAAATATTAAGGTTAAATAATATTGTTTACTAAAAAATGTAGAAATTTAACTATGAATATTTAGGAACTCACTTCAGAACATTTATTAAAGTATTCACTCCTTTTCATGCTTTCATAAAAGGTAACTGAGAATCTGAATATATGAACATATACCAAGTGTGAAACATTGGTGAGCAAACACAATAACATACATCCCACTTTTTCATTTTCTTTCCTGAAGAGAACATTATTCTTCAGTACAATGGGGACAGAATTTAATTGAATATATAATTATGTATTGTCTCCAAGAAAGAAAATGAGAGGGCTTTGGTAGAAATTCATAATACAATAATAATAATTTCCCATGCTTCATGACCATTACACATGCACCTGTTACTGATAAATTACGCTGGGATACTTTCTGCTGAGCAAATTTATGTGAGATTTAATACATTTTTCATCTACAGAGATTTCTCCCGAGTTTTTGTTAAAAATCTACTCAATTTTCACATAATCTTCATTATAAAGTAATCATGTTTCTTAAAAGTTTATATTTGAAAAAATGATGGGTTAAATTATAGTTTTAAATTTTTATTTGAATTTAAATATTTTGAGATAATAAGTTTTCCAAAACGTATTTGGCACAGAAAAAAAAATTTTAATCATTTTTTATTGTCATCAGTCTATTATTATTTTGAATGCCCTTCTATCTACTTCCAACTATTACTAGTCTTTGTGAATTCATTGGCCTAAAATCACAGAAAAAAAACCTTTAGAAAATAAACCCATAATTATCTTTTTTCTAAAATATATTCCAATAAAAGTAACTTCAAGGGATGTGACATAGGGAGGTAGATTTTAAGAGGTGCTATGTGGCTAACTGAAGAAACAGGAAAAGAGAAGAGGTTTCTGTGGGGAAGGGCTAATAAATTAGTAAACATGAAACAGGAATATACAAAAGTCAGGCTGTGGTAGGAAAGAAAAGATGACAACATTCACAGCCTCTCTGGGATAGTAACTCAAGGGGAAAAAAATGGGAGAATGAAAGGGTAGACTTTCCATAAATCCTTTAAGGACAATATCGGCAGTGGAGTGTGGTAAATATGTTTAGGTGGGGTGTGTGTGTGTGTGTGTGTGTGTGTGTGTGTGTGAGTTGTTTCATGAAGGTTATAAAATGAAGTTGTCACACGTATTTATGAATAATATTTTTTAATTTTTTAAATTTTTTTAATGTTTATTTTTGAGAGAGAGACAGTGTGAGCAGGAAAGGAGCAGAGAGAGAGGGAAACACAGAATTTGAAGCAGGCTCCAGGCTCTGAGCTGTCAGCACAGAGCCCGATGTGGGGCTCAGACCCTTGAACTGTGAGATCATGACCTGAGCCGAAGTCGGACGCTTAACCAACTGAGCCACCCAGGCGCCCCTATATGAATAATCTTGATATTTGGTAGCATGTTATGCAAATAACTTCATGGAAGACTATAGAAAACATGTTATCACTACTACCAGTAAAACTTGTAAGTAAAAAGATGATTGTGGTTGTTATTTATATATGAGCATTCCATACTTAATTCCATGTATCTTGTAAATAAATGTCATTTATTTTTAACATGCAACATTTACCATTTGATGTTTTACTTGAAAATGCTAAAAGGGGCCCTATTTCCTAATATTTTAAATGAGAAAAAATATAATGCTCACACATTACATCTAAGCTCAAAACCAATTCTAAAATTTAGTAACCAAAGTACAGTAAAATCTGTATAATATGAATAACGTGCTATAATGTTAATATATAAAATGCTTAAATCCGTGTTACCTGATCACCTGAGGTTAATATGAATTAGTATGGCTTCTCTCTGTTATAAAACTTGGATACACATTCTTTTTGACAGCCTTTGATATCTTCAAATCATCTATGCCTGGTTTTGAAGTTTCATCCTCAATGCAAATGCATCTGGAATGCAACTCAACTACCTTCCTAAATATTGCTTTGTTAAAATATAGTGAGCTTTGAGGATGCAAGCATATTTTCCCTATATAACTTCTGGCTGAAATATCATTGTACTGAAAGATATAAATATTGTATGCATTTTGAGAATTAAAAACCAAGAGGTGGTCTGCCTGGAAAACACTATCAATGTTCCGCAGGCCAGGCTTCTATTTAAAAATGCTTTTATTACCTCCTGCTTGAAGATTAGTATAAGAAGATCTTAAGCACTCTAATTCAGATTTGTCTTATTTTGTGATCTTTGCATATCAGATAAATAATGTCCTGATCCATCCAAAAGTCCAAATGTCCCCTCATCAGGAAGGTCTAGAACCACCTAATCTAAAGGAGTCTCTGCCAATATCTGTCACATCATCCTCATTTACTTTCTTCTAGGACTTTTTCTATCTAAAATTGTCTACTGTGTTATTTGTTTCATGCCTCATTCTTTTAGTGGCTGCAATTAATAGGGTTCAAATAGAAAATAACCATATACCAACACTCTGCCTGCCCCCGCCCACTAAAATCAGATCTCTATATATTAAACAGTTAAAGGGTTTTCTGTTGTTGTCATTTGTTTGTTTGTTTAATGTAGGTCTTTTTTGGTCATATTTGGATTGTTTTTAAGAAATATTCACATGGAATTTTTAGTGTCAAGAACAGTATTATTACAGTCGTTAAAATATCCAACTCTCTGAAGATAATATTTAACATCCATTAAAATGTTTGCAATTTCTGAACTCTTATGTAGCATTTTCTCCACGTGCTCGACTCAGATCTGCTCACCCCTGGAAGACTGCAGTGGGGAGGTCAGGGAAGCTTCCTCTCTCTATCCTAGTTCTCTATCCTAGATAGATAGATACATAGTTCTCTATCCTAGAACTACTCTTTCTCCCCTGTTAACAGGTTTGACTTGATTGTACCTACATTATTAAGGGTGAAAGGAACCTGGTCTAATATGGTGGGCACAGTTGGTATTTCTGGCATTTTGTTTAAGGTTAGGTTATTCTTTCATGGATCATGTTTTTTTCAGTTTTTGGAAGATCTTTCTTCTAGAAATTTACAGTGATCACTTTTTATGAGGCATTGTACATCAAAAGAGCTCCAAAGAAATACAGATAAGTAAAAAATAAAAGCATATACCTTGGCTCTCCAATCTTGACTTTTAATAACATTGATTTATGTGATGCAAATCCCAAAATTTCATTTCCACTTTACTTAAAATTACTGCAGAAATAGAACAGGGGGATAGTTGGTACTTATTTTTTTGTTGGTGGCTTTCGGGTTCTGTGCTCTATCAGAGATTAAAAGAGTCCCATAACTTCCTGTTAGCTTTAATTATTATTTTCTCCTTCTCTTAAAGGCAGATACTTCGTGAGCAGAGAAATTATATTTTCTCTACTATATACTTAATAGGAGTAATTAATATCTGAGTAGTGGGTCTTCTAGATATTTACTGAAAGAATGAATGCATACTTCATTTTTAGGGGGTTTGTGGAGCCCATAAGTCTACAGAAAAGGATGATTAAGAGGCGGGAACCAAATGCATGACTTCAAGATTAGATAGGACATGAAGGAGAGGAGATCTTAAGAGAAGTCCGTTTCAGAAAGTGAATACTAATGGCAACTCTGGAAGGAAGAAATAAAATTACAAATGGGAGCAGGTTCAGAAGAAAGAACCCAGAAAGAACTAAAATAAAGATTGAGCTATTTAGGAAAATGTAAAAAAAACTGGCAAACTAGGACAGTATTTCTTGATCTTAGCACACTTGATGTTTGGAACTAGAAAATTTTATGGAGGTCTGTTCTATGCATTGCGGGGTTTAGCAGTAAACTTGGATTCTGCCAACTAGATCCCAGTAGCAGCCCCTTTACTGCCACCACCTGATGGTTTTATTGTACCAAAAAATGTAGACAGTTACCCTAATTATTTTTAAAGTATTATTATATTTTCACTTCCTGGAGTGAATTGTCTTACTATGCTCACTCAAAATCAGGTTATTATTACCCAAATATGTTATTAATTTTTGGGGGTGTTAGGGGTTTTTCTCAGTATCTGGTTTTTATTAAAAGTCTAATTTTAACATGCTCTTCCCCACTTGAGAGTAATTATTATATAAAGTGAATACAAAATTTTTGTAGTAAATAAAATTAGTATTTCTTTGACCACTGTTTATCTGTTACAGCTTAAAGTAAATTCAAGAGTATCTAGGTTTTTTATAGTTTAAATTCATGTTAATTAATAGACAGTGTAGTATAGATAAGAGTATCTAGTTTAATGTCATTATGTATATTGTTTGAATATTTGGAACCTAGATATTTGAAATTATTTGTCCAGGGTGATTGAATCAGGCAATAAGAAACCGTGATTAAAAGTTATACTTAAATAAAAATAGTTTATAGTTATAATGATTCTCAAATCTTAAATTGGAAAAATGTAATATGTCTATAGAAAGATGCAAAATGAAAGCAACATAGTACAAAAGTAGATTACTTGAAGTTCAAATTTAAACCCCTTGCTATGGAAGTTAAAGCGAGGTGACATGGTGTTATCCTATAAAGGAAACTTCTTAAAGGCAAATTTTGTTATTATCTCACTGAAAAGAAAAAAAAATAACTTAACGACAATTATATTTTGGTTCAGGATGTATTTGATTGAATGGTTAGAGGAAAATGTGTTTTGATCCTCAAGAGCTGAACAAAGAAATGCTTTGAGTGAGTTCATTATTGGCTGGCTTCGTTGTTTCTTGTTTGTTTGTTTAATTTTAGAGAGAAAGAGCCAGGACGGGGGTGGGAAGGGGTGGGGAGAGAGAGAGAGAGAGAGAGAGAGAGAGAGAGAATATTAAGCAAACTCAGTATGGAGACTGATGCAGGGCTGAATCCCACGACTCTGGGATCATGACCTGAGCCGAAATCTAGAGTCAGACGCTCAAGCAACTGAGCCACCCGAGTGCCTCTTGGCTTGGTTTCTTAATAACAGTCATGGCAATGACAATTTGACGACTGATCTCTTTTTCTCTTTCTTTCTCTCTGTTTATTTCTTCTTTTTTTCTAAATGGATTTTAAAATTCTCATATACTTTATAATGCAAAATATTATTAAATTAAAAATGAATATATAGTAAGATGAATATATTAAAATTAATGTGGATAAAACTAACATATATAATTACATAACATGAATATATAAATTAAACCATTCACATAATCATAGTTTGATTTCATACGTGAAGGAATGAAGGCTAAGAGAAGTAGGTTGATTTAACCACTATGAGAAAAATAATAGTAGAAACAAGGTTATATCCTAAGTCTTCTGATCATTGATTACATGCTTTTCCTTCTTTTTTAAGTGCATTTATTTATTTATTTATTTATTTTTGAGAGGGAGACAGAGTGTGGGAGTGAGGAGGGGCAGAGAGAGAGGGAGTAGAGAATCTCAAGCAGGTTCCACACTGTCAATGCACAGCCGGACACAGGGCTGGAACCCACAAACCATGAGATCATGACCTGAGCCAAAACCAAGAGCCTGTTGCTTAACCCACTGAGCTAACAGAGGCTCCACAATTATATGATTTTCCTAAGCTTCCCTCAGCTTTTACCCAATGATAAGCAATAGGTTTTTCCCTCTGTTTCCCTTAATCAGTAATGGGCTTTTATCTGAGAAATTATATACCAATCTATTCTTTATAGGATTTGGTTGGCAAATTGTTTGGTATTAAAAAAAAAAAAAAAAAGATTCCCTCTTCATGCATGTGCTTTCAGTCTTGTCCTCACCCTATCAGTGTAATTCTCTCCATTTTCTTATTCTGAGCTTCTCAAATATTTCCCACTACAATGGGGTGTCTATCATTATCTTCCATATGTCAAGTAATTAGAACATGTATTACTAATATATCTAAACCAACCTAGATACATCATTAAGCATCAATGTTACATTCCTACTTTAAAGGTAGTAAAAACTGGAAGTGAAATTTCTGAAAGAAAGGATAAATATGTATTAGATTTACTGTAAGTACTTTTAGAAAGAATATTTAGGGAATTTAAAATGTTTTATATCCATCGTAGTATATGTTTATTAAAATATTCTATATTGCACATTGCCTTTTTGACATCTGCAAATCTGTTTATATCTAAATAAGGTTTTTAATTGTATAAGTAATTAATGCAATATAAATAATAAGTAATTAATGCAAGTACTATACTATAGAAAAGGAAAATGTTTAAATAGCTATTTCACAGGTCATGACATGAATAAATGATTCAAACTACAAAGTGGTCCTGAAATATAAACCAAAAAATAGATACTCTGGGCATTAGAAGTAAGCTTATTGCTACAGAATATAATAAATTTCTGTTGATCTAGTAATTCAGCACATATTATATAGAAAGGAACTAGTGGACACATCCCATAAATTCCTTATGTTTGTTCTTATTAAAGAGTTTTCTGACTTGCCTTTTTCAAGCAGAGTAAATAAGAATAAAATTTGGTTTGTATATCAAGATGCATATACAAGTATTACCAGTTTTAATTACCCATAGGGATTTAAATTCTAGACTAGTTCCCCCCCCCACCCCACCCCAAAGAACCGAGCAGGACCAGATGATTCTGGGAATTCAATCCAGTGCAACTCAGGTCAATTCAATCAATGAAATACAGGCGAATAACCCAAATAAGCTCTTTGTTCAGGAAGAACCAAAGAAAATTATTTACTGTATAGTTTCTTTGGTGTAGATTTCTGTTATTATATTTTCATGTGGTTGCTTTCATTAACTAAAAGTTGCCTATCACGACAACCATAAAATGTACCTTAACCCACTGATCTTGGACACCCAATCAGATGTGACCTGTGATAAGTCTGCTACTGTGTGCTTTCTGGTAATATTGCTCAGATTGCTGCCACTTTTCCTTCTCCTTATAATTGATATAACATTTAACCTTTAATGTCATCTATGCCATATTGCCAGACATTTAAAGATGACTGAAATAATTGGAACATGAAAAAACATATCAAAGTGTTTTAAAATCAATGAAAAAAATACTTTACATAACTTTTAAAAATAGTTTTTCTTAGAGGATTAAAAATTATTAGTGCATTTTAATTGTTTGGATGAAGCTATTAAAGTTTAGGTTAACGCAAAATTCTCCATCACGGTAATGTATCTATCATAACTTTATAGTGTTAACATAGGATGTATTAACATGTGATTATATTTACTTTTATCTTGCTAGTGTTTCCCTTTCTTCTTTGATATATTTTTATACTGTCCATAAAAATAATAACCATGCCTATTAACACAAAACCTTTCTTAAGACACTAACTTCTACTACATTCAGATAGTGCCAAAAAAAGAACACTCAAAATGAATAGAAGATAGTTCACACAAGCATTCATTGTTACTTTTCATTCGACTCCCAACCACAACTAATTTTCCTCACTTTTATAAGTGAATAGAGTAGAAACTTGTCTCTGTCCACATATCGCAATAAGTAAACCACTTCTACCTGCTTGTCTTCTATGTATTTTTCCTTTATATAAATGTGCCCACAGTGAGACTTAAGAAAAGTAAATAACACTCATACCTGAAATAAGTTTTCTTATAAAAAAGCTATTTTTTTGGCCTTAGGTCATATTTTTAATGACATTTGCTTTCTCAGTCTATAGAATATTAAACTACTTTTAAATGTCTTTTCCTCCCTGCGAAAATCAAGAGCGATGGGAACCATTGCATATGTATCTATCTATCTATCTATCTAGTCATTTCAAGTAGCCAGATTGACGTATAGTTTTCTCACTATCATTGATTTCTGACTACAAATTCTAAAAGCGTAATTTTAGTACTTCTTTAATCCATGAGGAAATGGACAGAATTAATTCTATCAAGTGAATTTCTACCTTTACCATGCTGTATTTATTTATTCTGTGGTTTTTCAAATTATAATTTCTATTCCATAAACAAAAATTGCTTTATGGATATTTAGAGAATAAAATTTATAAGAATGATGATCTTGATAACCTTCAAATTTTCCTAAGACATGTAAAGAAAGAATGTAAATATTTGCCATTTCAGTGCAAACTTACCTTGCCCACGTATTGGTAATCAGATCCTGTGTATTCCTCCAGTAAGAAAAATTGATTCCACATCCACCCACGTTTTTGACGATGCAGAATTTTGCCATCACTCCTAGGTACACGTGCACCTAAAATTCTTTGCTGGGGTACAGGAGTCCTTCTGAACATTATCTCTGGAGAACAGAAATGTGGCAGGCATACCCAGAGTAGAAATAGTAGCAAAAATTGGTATATTGTCATAGTTCACTTCTTGAAAATTTCCAACGTGGATGAAGAGAAAGCAGTCCTATTTTATTGAGTTGAATTTTACTGTGTTTCAACTGGTTTCCAACATCTCATCAATGTTTTGGACATGTTTCCAAAAGCTTCAAACAAAAAAACAAACAAAAAAAGTCAGTTGAAAACATTATGAATGTTACCTGTTACCTTAAATATGAAATTGATAAAGATTAGTAGCAAACAAAATACCTACTTTCCTGCTGTTTTATAAAATAATGATTACTTTTGGAAGATATTGCTTGTCTAGTAACATGTCAGCAATTTATGAAAAGATCATGGTAAATAATGTCTTTCAGACAAATTTTAAGGAAGAGACATATTAAGCTTTGTTTCTTTTTTCTTTTGTGATTATAACAGTTTTCAGGAATTATGATCCCTATATGGAGTAGGGATGAAGTTAATTTTGCACATCAATTTTTTCAGAGTAACAACATAAATTAAAAAACTGAAAACAAAATATTGATTTAATTAAAGCTACAGAAAACATGCATCTGTTGTGCGATGCAATGATATTTGAATGTTTTTAAACAGCAGCAGTTTCTTCCAATTTAATTCTGCTCAAAGGTAAAAGCAATATAAGAACAAATAAAACACTTGAAGTGCCTTTGGCTGAAAAGTTCTCTCTTCCCTCTTAAAGTAGAAAAAAATCACTACTAAAGTAGATCCATTTGTAATATAATTCATACTACTGTGTAGAGGGAGTGAATGACATTGTCAGCTGTACTCCCACTAGAAAAGTTCTGAGACTAGAACTCCACACTGCCCCAGCCTGACTAGGGAGGGCCATAGATTCCAGGCTGCTCTCCACCTCCCTCCCTCTGCTTGCTTCCTCAACCCAGGTAACCCTATTAAATATAAATCAGATTATGTCACTTATCTGAACAAAAAACTCACATGAAGTCTCCTCTCACTTTAATTAAAACCCAATGCCTTACAAAAACCTACAATTCTGTACTTGATTTCATGACTACTGGTCACTTCTCTGACCTCATATTTTACCCCAATCCCCCGTGTCACCTCCTAAAACTGACTCCTTTCCAGCCAAAGTGTCCTTCTTCTTTCACCTTGCAATACACTTCATATTCTCCTCTCCTAAACTAGAACTTTCTACTTTTTCCTTCTATCTGTAATGTTTTTCCACATAGAGGTCCACTTGGTTAGACTTCTTGCCTCCTTCAGGTCTTTCTTGAATCCTCCCCTAACATTCCATATATACCCATATACTATAAGTGCTTTATTTTATTCGGGATGCATTCTGTCTCCCTGCTGTAATCCCATGGGTTGTTTTGCTACTGTATAACAGACTCTTACAGCAGATGATCAATAAACATTTTAATTGAATAAATGAATATATTGTAAGTTGATTAAAAAATCTGAGTACCATTCCTTTTTCTATGTAGTTATGCTCCAACACTTATGTATGGAAATACATTTTTGAAATCATGATTACTTTATTTTATTCTTTGTTTATATTACTGTTAATCTTCACAATCTTGTTTTTATTTTAAAATCTTCTCTATAGATTGTTCTTTGTTTGTTTCCTGTTAGGTAAGGATTTTACTTCAGAATAGGATAAAACATTTCTTATAAAAAAGTAGTTTTGGTACCGAAGGATTGAGTTCCTTTTCTCTAATATGGCAAGCATTCTAAGTCCTGCAGCATTGACACTGACATTTATGCTTTCATCCACAATAATCTGTTAGCAATCTGCTTATTCTTTTCGGTTTTCTTTTATTAAGAAGATTTAAAAGTTAATGCAAACATGTTTTACAAATAAGATTAATGGTGAAGCAGTATTCCCTTGAGTGTATTAAATGACAGTGGAGTTCTCTACAGCATGTGAAGCATTCAAAATGACAGATGTAAACTGTATTAAAAAATCATGTATTGCTATACTTGGAGTATAGAAATTATCTGATACATACAATGATTTTACCTTACAAAGCACTGACATTACAGAAATTTAAACTGATTGGATTCTAAGTAATAGGAACATGTACCAAACCAATGTTTGTCTTTTTATGTAACAGGGCACGATAGATAATATTTCCAGAAACTTTCACTGTTCCTAAAAATTAGAGGGCAGTGTGTATAATTTACTGTATCTACTTTCTGTGAAAGCTTTAACACTTACTGAAGCAACATTCTCATTTCATCTCTTTTTTTCATTTTAAAAATATATTCCAGCAACTATAAGATATATTGGCGATCACTTTCAATGCAATTATAACTATCTATAATTTTAAAAGTTTAAGCATCAATATTTTGGGGAATAAGCAGGTGGAGATGATAACTGTGAAAATTGCTAGTAAATAATTGGAGCTCTACATACGCATGGAATTTTTTTTTCATCATTTTTCTGGTTTCTATTATTTAATAAGTTTCCTGTAGGGTCTATAGTACAATGTATTATTTAATACTGATTTAAAATAATTAAAATATGTTAAAAATATATTTTACATGAATTAAATATTTGATAAACCATTTCAAATGATGACAAGATTAAATAAAATTTTTAAAAGCAAAAGTTTTAATTTTTTTAATGATTTTTTAATTTATTTTTGAGAGAAAGAGTCAGAGAGCAAGCAGGGGAGGGGCAGAGAGGGACACACAGAATCCCAAGCAGGCTCCAGGCTCTGAGCTGTCAGCACAGAGCCTGATGTGGGGCTCAAACTCACAGACCACAAAATTATGACCTGAGCTGACGTCTGACGCTTAACCACCCAGGTGCTCCCAAAAGTTTTAAATTTTGATTATTTTGATTTATGATTTTTTTTTACTTTATTTGATTGGGCTTTTGGTCCCATATCTACAAATCTTTGGGGACACCTGGGTGGCTCAGTCAGCTAAGCATCTGACTCTTGATCTCACCTTAGTTCAATATTTCATCTGTCCCTCGCCTGCTTGTGCTTTCTCCCATTCTCTTTCTCTCTCTTTCTCTCAAATAAATAAACTTAAAATCTATGCCTAACTTAAGATCAAGAAGATTCATCTCATGTCTTCTTTTCAAAGGTTTATTGTCTTAGTTCTAACACTTAGGTCTATGATCCAACTTGAATCAAGTTTTGTATATAGTGTGAGATATGAATTGAAGTTCTTTGTTTTGCATATGAATATCTAGTTTCCCAAGCTCCATTTGTTGAAAAGTCCATTCTTTCTCCTCTGTATTGCCTCTGTGCTTTTGTCAAAAATCAGTTTGTCTACATATGTGTGTCTATATATGTCTACATTTACATTTTATATTTAAATTTTATAATTACCTTGAAATTTCTATATAAAAGCCTGTGAGGATTTGACTGGGATTGCATTGAATCTTTAGATAAATTTGGGGAAAATGGCCATCACAGCAACATTGACTCTTCTGACCTAAAAACCCTATATATCTCTACATCAATGAGTTCATCTCAGTAATGTTTTAGAGATTTCAGTGTACAGATCTTGCTTACTTTTTATCAAATATTACCCTAATATTTTCATATTTTGTTGTTATTTTTATTTCTAAACCACTTTATTGAGATATGATTGAGATACAAAAATCTGTTCATGTTTAATTTATACAACTTGATGAGCTTGAACACTGTTAAATACATTACTTAATAATGATTTTAAATCATTAAAATATGTTTAAATATATTTAAAAAAAAGACAAGCCAACAATATATAATATCATATTATATTTGGTTATAGACATATCTATAATATACAAAGAATGCTCAAAATCCAAAAATCAAAAAGCATAAAGTCCAATAAAAAATGGGGAAAGTATTTGAACCGACATTTTTACCTATAGAAAGCAAAAATGTACATGAAAAGGTATCCAACGTTGTTCGTTATCTGAGATACGCAAATTAAAATGACTAACTATTGGGGCACGTAGGTGGCTTATTTGGTTAAGTGTCCAACTCTTGATTTCAGCTCAGGTTATGATCTCATGTCTTAAGGTGGAATCTCAGTGCTGCTTAAGATTCTCTCTCTCTTTTTTCTCTTTTTCTCCCACTGCCCCTCCCCTGCTTGCTCACACACTCTCTCAATAAATAAATAAATAAATAAATAAATAAAGTGACTATTAACGAGTGTTAGTGAGAATGTGGAGGAACTAGAACAATTCTACACTATTAATGGGAATGTAAAATTATATAATCTCCTTGGAAGATAATGTGGTAGACTGAAATAATGACACCTCAAAGACATTCACATTCTAATCCCTGGTACCTGTGGAATCTGTAAATATGTAAAAGGGACTTTGAAGATGTTATTAATTGAAAGATTGTAGAGATTTCAAGAGAGTATTTTGGATTATTTAAGTGGGATCATTGTAATCATAAGGATCCTTGTAGGAAGAAGGCAGGAGGATCAGAGTCAATAGTAAGAGATAAGATCACAGAAGCAAGGGGTCTGAGTGCCCTGAGCAAGAGGGCAGCAGCCAGCACGCAGGAAGCTTAGAAACTATAAAAGGAAAGCAGTGGATTCTCCCCTGTGGCTTCCAGATGGAACACGGCCCCTCGACACCTTGATTTTAGACTTTGACTTCTAGATATGCAACAACATAAATCTATGTTGTCTTAAGTCACTTGGTTTGTGGTAAATTGTTACAGTAGCAACAGGATTGGTAGATGCTTAAAACAGTAAAAGTACATCTACAATATAATCCAGTCTTCTGCTCCCAGGTATTTATAAAAGAGGAATGAAAGTATATGCTCATTTAAACGTTGTATATGAATGTTTACAGAAGTTTATGGATAAGAGAAAAAACCTGGAAATAAGCCAAATGTTACAGGTGAATGGATAGACAAATTAGAGTATATCTGTACAATGCTATGTTACTAAACAATAAAAAAGAATGATATTTTTTGGTTTCACATGTAAGGAGCTTGAAATTACCACTCCAAGCTAACACAACACAAACTTGAACAGATTAAAAAACCAGCAATTCTTCTTGGATCCATAAGAGACAGAAAGACTCTGGGCAAACTACTGTTCCCAAGATTGGAGAGAGAGACATGTGAATAGAAGGAAACAAGACTTACCAGCAGAGACTCAGGAGCAGAAACCATCTTAGAACCAGTAATGGTAGAGGAAAACTGAACTATAATTGACAAATTAATGGAGGCTTAGTGCACACAACTCTCAAAATTAAAAACTCCAGGAGACCCAGCCATGCTGTTTGGGGAGGTGCTCCTCAATACTTGGAGATTTACCTATGGGGGACTCACCAGTTTCCTACAGTAAAATGTCATAAAAATCCCCATATGCTTTCAACAGGGAAGGAAATATTTTGAAATGCCTCCGAACACTGTGTTCCTAACAAGGTCTGCCCTCAGGGAAACTAGTTAACCAGAGCCTAACTTGGAGTATTATCAAAGCCTAACTGACCTGAGGGAAGGGAAATACAGAATTCAATCCCATATAGCCTTCAGGTTTCTCCTACAGAGGGAAAAAAAAAATGAGGAATGCTTGTGAAGTTCACAGTATAGGGGCATAGGCTCACTAAAAGACAGTTACTAATCAGAGGCTATAGAACACTTACCCCGTCCCCACACTTAAACATCCCATTACTACAGGAACATTTACAGCAGTTCCATTTCCAGTACAATATAACCAGCTATCAAGAAGAAAATCACAAGGGATACCAAAAGACAAAAAAAAAAAAAAAAAAAAAAAAACAAAAAAAAAAAACACAAACTGGAGAGACTCAGCAAGCATCAGAATCAGACATGGCAGGAATGTTGGAATGATCAGACTTGGAATTTAAAGTAACTGTGGTCAATATATTAAGTGTTCTGATGAATCAGGTAGATAGCATATTAACAACAGATGGGCAACATAAGTAAAGAGATGAAATCCTAAGAAAGAACTAAAAAGAAATGCAAGAAATAAAGAACACTGTCACATAAAAGATTAGGCTCATTAGTAGACTGGACATGGCTGAGAAAAGAGTCTTTGATCAAGAAGATATACCAGTAGAATCCTCCAAAACCTTACACATCCATCCTTATATATTTGTCTAAACTCATAGAATGTATAACACCAAGAGTGAACCATAAGGTAAACTATGGACTGTGAGCAATTGTGATGCATCAATATAGGTTATTCCTTGGTAAGAAAATATACCATTCTGGTAAGCAATGTTAATGGGAGAGGCTATGTATTTTAGAAATCTCTGTTCCTTCCTCTTAAATTTCTTGGAAACCTAAAAATGCTGCAAAAAATAAACAATTCATAAACACACACATAAAATAAAAATAGAGAATTGTATGAAACAAACCAACAGTTAATTTGTCCCATGTAAATTCTTCCTGGGTATGGTCTATGCAGCTAGAAACCCAGTTTTAGACTTTTCAACATATTGCTCTTTCATTATAAATATCACAAATAAATATTCTTTCACTAAACTCAAAATGTGGAACATCTTTGACACTTCCATTAATTCAAGCCCATCTCCAACATAGTCTGTCAATATATACCCTTGTTTTTGTTTTCTTCTTCATAGTGGTCAGCTCTTTTTTTTTTGTTTTTCTTCCTATTGTATGTGACAACACACTATTTTACTTATTTATTTATTTATTTATTTATTTATGAAAGAGAAAGAGAAAGAGTGAAAGTGAGCAGGGGAAGGGAAGAGGGACAGAAAGAATCTTAAGCAGTTTCCACACTCAGCAGGGAGCCTGATGTAGGGCTGGGTCTCACAACCTTGAGATCATGACCCGAGTCCTAAGTCGAAATTAAGAGTTGACTCTTAACCAACTCAGCCACCCAGGAACCCTTATGTTTTTTTTTTTTTTTTTTTTTTTGAGAGAGGCAGAGAGCAAGCGAACCAACACACTATTTTATGTCATCATTTCATGCAAAAAATGTACACTAACAGGTTTCCTTAACCTTCATTTTTTTTTACTTAAAATATATCCTGCGGGGTATTAGCTAAATTAATTTTCCAAAAACCACTTCACCCTGACCCAAATCAATTAAAAATTTTAAATATATCTAACTACCAGGATAATAACATGGAACCAAGTGATATTTAAAAATATATATTTTTTACATTATTTCTGATTGGTTATTTAGTTTCAAGCCTGATATGTAACTTTTTATGTACATAAACTACTCCCTCACTAATACATAATTCTGAATCTTGTCTAGGTATTTATACTTTATTGAATTTCCCTCACTAGTGAATTGTTACTGTGTATATATAGGTGTGTGAGTAAACATTTCTTTTTTTTTAAGTTTATTTATGCATTTTTGAGAGAGAGAGAGAGAGAGCACTCACATACAAGTGGAGGAGGGGCAGATAGTGAGGGAGAGAGAGAGAGACATGATGCCCGATCCCCAAAACCATGAGATCATGACCTGAGCTGAAATCAAGTCAGATGCTTAACCAATTGAGCCCAACTAGGCACTCCAACATTTCTTTATTAAGTAAAAAATATGTTTTAAAAAAGTCTTTCTGAATCGGTTGGGTTATTTCTGGTGAAAAATAAAGGCTAAAGTTTAGAATATGAAAATATCATTGTAAACGGAACTATAATTAGAAGGACTCAAATGGGCTGAGACCAAAGTTAAACTATTTCTTGCCATGAAAATGCTAAAAATTAATGAAATTATATAATTTTATTTCCAGTTAATAAATTTATTTTCAAGAAGCCCTTTCAAAACCCCAGTAACGTATTTTAATCTCAAAAATAATTTCACATGAGTATCACAAGAATCATTGAACCATCGCTGAGCATTCATTCTGCATTCCCATAATTCCTTTAGACCAGTGCTTTGCAAACCTTAATGTACATTTACATCTCCTGGGGCTCCTGTTAGAAGTCAGTGTTCTCATTTAGTGGGTTTGGGTGGGGCACAATACTCCTCACTTCTAACAAGCTCCCCTGTAAGGCCAATGAGGCTGGCCTACACACTTTGAATAGAAAAATCGAAGGACTCTCTAAACCTAAGTCATCTTCAGAATGTGTTTATGACTTTCCCTTGTTTAACGACTCACAGCTCAGGTATGTGTCCTGTTACACTTTCAGGAAAATAAAATATAAGGTGATTATTGCGGGAAGATAATGATTATTTCCAAATAATCAAGTTTATTCCAGAATTTTTTTTTTTAATCTGAAAGATCTGTTTGATTAAAGTCAGTACACTACAGCAATTATTCTGATCATGCTACAAACTCTGTTTTCCTTTAGATTTACATTTTCAAATGTTTGGATTTCATTTCACTTTTACAATCACAGAGTTTCATTATTCTTCTAAAATATTTATCAAAACCATTTTTCTCTAAAACATATTAATTTTATTTATATATGTAAGCAAAGAATGGCAGATCACAAAATATAATAGACATTTTGACTCATCTCAATAATTAATTAGGTCTCTACACATCACAGATGATCCATTGAGCTGTAATCCATCCTTGGCTAATAAAAGGAATTAGTCATTCTTCAGTCAGCTGATTATGTTAAGATTTTAATGTACCATTTTCCTAAATTTTCTTTAATTTTACCATTTATAACAATAGAAAATCCTGAAGATTATTAAGACCCAATCCAAGGCTCTATGGATGAATAATTTTAATCCTTTAGAGGTTTATAGCACCAATACAGCCTAATGAAATTTCAACATTGAGAAAGAAAAGAACATTTTTCAGGTATGTTTATACAATTTAAGTGAGCCAGCGCATACTAAATACTTCCTTTTTATGCATCTGATACCATTTTATGCATCTAGTAAAAAGCACTATGTGAAATAACTGAATCAAAGCCCTACACTTAGGACTCAAATAATATGAGTCCATATGCTTAATCCTATTTTCCAAGCATTCATTACACATTACCTACTGTGCTCTAATGTCATAGGAAATATATAATTCTAAATTGAACATTATCACTCTATTTTAAGTATGTGTTTGCATATGTATCTCTGTTTAGATTGTAGGTTTAAAGCATGGTTTTATGTCTTGAATCAAAAGTTACACATAAATGGATTGCACAAAATATTCAATAAATATTTTTGGAATTGAATATTATTATTCTAAAATATTTCAATGAAAAGGAAACGATTTATTTTTCTAAAATGTACAACATGGCATCAACGACCATTTGTACCATTTTATGCTCATATCCTGTTTATATACAACATCACAGAACTCACATAAAACATCAGTCAAATAGGAAATCAATATATGATTTTTAAATGAAATACGTAACACAAAGTATCAGATAAGTTATCAAACATTGCTAGGAATGTTACAAATGCAGACAGAATTCCAAGAAGCTCCAATCCTTGTTACTCTTCTCAGATTAAAATTTCCCTCTAAGCAAAGCCCTTTGAAATGAATTTTATTCCCCCAGAGTGTGACCTGCACGCAAACCAGTAATATACTTCTCCAGCTAAGCCACATGCTAACATTTTAACATGATAATTAGCAAAAACAGACAAAGCACACAAAAACTGGGTGCAGTGGGTCAATAAAGCATGTGGCAGGAGTAAAGAGAAGCATTGGTGAGTGAGACACATAAGTTAGTGTGGCCATTTTCTCTAAGATTCCCATTAATAAGCTAAAGAATAGCACCCAAGAGTTTTTGCTTCACTCTCAGCAGCCTTTGTAACTTCAGTAGCGACTGTGACAGTCCCAGATGTAACGTGATCCTCGATCAAGTTAGCAGTGCTAATACAGCTGTGACATTACACCTGCTGCTTCCTGGAAGTCTCATTCTACTGTAGCTAGGATTTATTTCACTGTGTGGAAATTGGTAGCAAGAATGCTCTCAGGGTAACTTAAAGATGTTAGGATAAAACCCATCTGGTACCCAATTTTCTTTGATCCAGGGCTTAAACTGCTTCTGAAAAGCAATGAATGAAGAGATGGGGAGAAAGAGCTTGAGAATTTTATTAGGAATTCCTTACCAAGGTAGGGTGTCATTCCTCATTTAATGCATTCTTGGAAGAAAATCAAGGAAAAACTTCTATAGCTAGAAGGAAAAACCCCTTAAAGATCATTTCCTTTCAAAGTTACTTATGTGAAGACCTGTGCATGTACGAATAAATAGCGTGCAATCACAACACACTTCAGAGTGTCCTACTATGTGAATGTGTAGTATATGCACTAAATCGGGATTTACTATACAGCAATCTGTGTTCTTGCTGGTAAACCTAAAAGTACAAAGAGACATGACATTAATTTGTAAAATTATTCAAAGGTACAAACGTGGAAATATATTATCGGTCATAAAGATATACTTAATTTATAAATATAGTGGATTACATGTGGATTAGCGCAGTCATCATTAGACAGATCTTTTTGGCATGCATTTATGAGATGGTCAGGCTTAAATAAAAGAAGCAGACACTTTTATCAGCACTAACTTTTAATTCTAATTATGCCTCAATATTTGCACAATACTAAAAAAGCCCATTTGGAGATAGCCTATCTTATCTCTATATGGAGGCCCATTACATAAAAAAGGATTAACTCCTAAATTATGCATCTGTAGCTGGAATATAAAATTGGAATAGTGTTGCGTTAAATTTCATTTTCTTGGGGGCAGAAAGGGACTAGATTGTAATTTATTTTCTATTTTTCATAATGCTTGGCTCAATGTTAAATAGTACTTTCATCATATATTTCAAACTGAACCAAAAAGACAATAAAAGGTTTATTTCTTTATTTTCTAATATTTATTCATGTTTTTAAGTCTTAAAGGTATCGATGCTTAAGTATGCACTCTAAGACATAGTGTGAGTTTTGTAGCTACTTAAAATATTAAGCTATATTATAATAAGCATCCCAATGCACTAGGTGTACCAATATTTGCTTGTGGATGTATTTTTTTCCCACACATTTCAATGGACTGTGTTTAGAATTTTCACTACGTCGATGCAGTCACTGAGGTTCAGGATTGTTCTCTCAGCAACGTTCATGGAGCACTGTCTGTGTGCCATACATTCTACTGTGTGGAGGCTGTCAAATGTGAACAAAGCTGAAACGATTCTCACTATCTAAGAATTAACAGTGTTGATGGGTGAAAAGAGCCCCGAATCCAAACATGGAAGCTCTGAGAAATCTTTTTGCAGGAAATCATATCGTAGATGACACACAGGGAAGAGGAGACAGAGTGTCATCTTGTGAACACTTGTGCATATTGTATGCAAGCATGTGCAGTGGTTAAACTGAGTTCTGGCAACATAGTGGGATGGAATTGTTTTCCATGAATTGGAATGACGGATCATGAATATGCAATGGGTCACAAACAGGGAAACAACTGTACAAAGCTCATGTACAAAAAAAAACGAGCATGATAAAATGGAATCATTTCATTTTGATTGCATGACATAATTTCTTAAGATGTCTAAGCTCAAACCTAAACTTAGGTCCAGGCCTGTTATAATGCAGAGTCCAAGCCATCTAATTCTTCAGCCACAGCCTTCTCTATCTTAGCCAGGTTGGTCTTATGACTTCCATGGGCCCCTTGAGGACTTTTTCCTCGATAAAACATAATAGCAAACATATTTTACAATGGCATTCATATAAGGACACATATATTAATATTACATATTAAAGAATTGTCTTTGATATAAAAGTTTACTTTTTGGCTCTGATTTTAAAAGAAATAAAAACACTTCCATGGGCCCCTCCCCCAAAGTAAGGGGGACCCTAAGCTCTGTGCCTACTGTGCCTAAGGGAGAAATTGTGCCTGGCCTTAGCACGAACATATGGGTTAGAGCCCCATGTCCGGCTCCGCAATGACAGTGCAGAGCCTTCTTGGGATTCTGTCTCTCCCTCTCTCTGCCCCTCCCCTGCTCATGCATGCTCTCTCTCAAAATAAAATAAATAAACTTAAAAAGAAATAGTATTACTGTCAGCACAGACCCCAGCATGGGGCTCGAACCCATGAGCCACAAGACGAGCCCTGAACTGAAATCAAGAGTCAGACACTTGGGGTACCTGAGTGGCTCAGTTGGTTAAGCATCAGACTTTGGCTCAGGTCATGATCTCGTGGTTCATGAGTCTGAGCCCCACATCAGCTCCTTACTGTCAGCCTGTCGGCACATAGCCTTCAGATCCTCTGTCCCCCTCGCTGCCCCTCCCCCAGTTGTGCACCCCCTCAAACAAAAAAAGAGTCAGACGGTGAATCAACTGAGTCACCCAGTATCAAGTACTTTTGAACTGAGTTTCAGAAATAAATTTTTTCTCCCATAATTTAATCTGACAGGGATGGAAACAGTTTCAAGAGTAATGTTATATGATGTGCTCACTCTCCAGTAGTTCGTGTCATAACCAGAAATACAACTCAGGTCATCCGGTTTCCCTTGCACCGTTCTGAAATGTCTTGCATAATTTAATAATGAATAGATGTTATCATGATTAAAACTTACACTGAAATACTGTTATCGAGAAGACATCCTGGCTAGCTTCCAGTTTGCTGAGCACAGAAAAGATGAACTCACTGGAGTGGGGAGATCTGACACCACAGAAGTGTTCTGAATTACAGACCACAAAAGCATGTGGACATTCCGGATACAGAATATTTATTAAAAATGTTAGCAAAAATGTGTTTGGACATGTAATGTCCACAGAATGCTTTGGACTTAAAACGTATGATTGTCATGTTGAATTTTAAGTATAAAGTCGCTATTCGAGTCCCTTTGAGAACAAAGGTTCAGTAGCAATCCTTCTTTTTAAAGAATTATGCCTTTAGGAGGAAAGTAGGAATTGATGGCAAATTAGTTAATACAAATAATTAACAATTTTTCTTGAAAGGTATGGCTACATTTAGTCGTTTCTGTCCCCTACTCTAACTTTACACCCTGTTCCTGGCCTCATCAGTACCATTCAATTCCCTGCTATGCCTCTTGGAATTCCAACTGAAATACAGCTCTCAGTCTTTCACATGATAAGTTTTATGACCACCTATTTTTTTTTCATTTTTTTAACGTTTATTTATTTTTGAGACAGAGAGAGACAGAGCATGAACGGGGGAGGGTCAGAGAGAGAGAGAGAGACACAGAATCTGAAACAGGCTCCAGGCTCTGAGCTGTCAGCACAGAGCCCGACGCGGGGCTTGAACTCACGAACCGTGAGATCATGACCTGAGCCGAAGTCGGCCGCTTAACCGACTGAGCCACCCAGGCGCCCCTATGACCACCTGTTTTTAAAAGTTTTGGTTTTCATGTATGTATATCTGACTTTTTTTGTAGTATAAACACCAATGGAAGAAACACATCTGTAATTATTTTTAACCATTAGAAAGTATTACAGTTTATAAGTCTGCTTTACTGAATCATTTACTGCTTAAATCCAGGGTAATACCAAAAAAAAAAAAAAAAGTCATATAACAAAAATCTACGCTTACTGAAGGCAATGCAATTTATAAGCTTTCAGATAATAGAGGAGATTATTCACTGGTCCCTGAAACAATTATACACTTGACCTATATTCAGTCACAATCACTATGAGAATCACAAAGATGCATCATTTTAATAAGAATTAAGTGAGTCAAGATCAGTGCCAGAAACAAAGTGGTACATCTAAATTCTGGACCATTAAGACATAATCTATAAAATGGCATCTCCTCAGTTAACTGCAAACGACTGTTTCAAGCTGAATGCTGTTCAGCATTTCCTAGCTCCCTTGGATACTAGGTATATCTTCTGTATATAACCCCTTCCTGTGTACATGACACCTTCTGATTTTCTGCGTGGCATTCTTTTTACATGGTGTTACTTCCTGACTTTTTGATTACTCCTCCAAACATGCATTCTGCATCTTAGAAAAAGGCATGTTTTTATTGCTTTGTGTATTTGTGCGTGTGTTTGTATTCTTGTGTGTGAATAGTTTTTAATGGACTGAGTTAATCAAAGAAAGTATTATCTACCTTGCGTTTCCATTTGAGGACATTTTAACTTATTTTCCTGCCTCCCACCACCACCAACAAAGAATCATAGATACCTGGGGGTGGGGAGGTGAGTGGGACATACAGAAAGGAAGTTGAGTGGAGATTGAGTTTTCTCACTTTTATTTTCTCGTAGGTCAGTTATGTAATGAGAATAAAGGGTCACAAAGAAGGCATATGCCTCCAGTCCTAATTTCTTAAAATGGAAGACTCCTGCATTCATTCAACATTTCTCCTGATTTCTTTTTGTAAACATTTATATTCACCTTTTTAAGCACAACACATTGATCGCTTCCATAACTTATCTTGGATGATAGCAGTTTCATTTGATGCTAAAACTCTAAAACCTAGCTGGTTTCCATTCTTAAAATAGGAGTAGGACAACTACAAGGGAAGAGATAAAACACCTGTGGTATATCCATATGAACAGAGAACACAGTGGTGGGAAGCACAGCACTGTGCATAAGTAGAGATATCAGTTATATCAGGTATATACACACACGCACACACATATCAGCAGTGGACTCATACGTCTAATACTGAATTTATCTTAAAGTTCCACAGCATTGGGAAAAGGATGATAAAACTCTATGACAAGATACACAAAAACTAAAATATCATTTAAGATCATATGGCTCGTAGTGGTCCTTTCCAATTCCATCCCCTCAAATATTGTATATGTCTGCTGTGTAGTGCAAATGTGCATTCTAAGTTTGCAACTGCAAAGTGTGATTGCAAAATCACAATTGAAAACAAATTGTGCCATTGGAAGAAATAAACCAATACAGGAAACTAAAAAAATAGCTTTGGTAGACTTTACATAGTATTTCATTTGCTAAAGTCAGTATAAATAAAGTCTATAAATGTAAAGAATAAAGTTTTAATTTTGATTTTTAGTTTGATTAGGTAGATTTATCACCATGAATAAAACTGATAATGAAAACTATAGTAAGCTTATAGTAAATTTCATTATATTTTTAGAGTTAATTATCAAATAAGTAAACTTCCAAACACTATGAAGCCTAGTATCTTCACTTGCCCTGTACCAGAATGGTAACAAAGTACGAACTGACTACATGTGATATAAAATAAATTCATCTTGAATAGTAAGATAGAGATAGGTTGAATGTAAAAGAATATACAATATTTACCATGAGAACACTAATTATAAAAAATATGGACTGGCTAAATTAACATCAGATAACGTAGACTTCAGAACAAGGAATATTACCAGAGAAAAAGAAACTGTATAATGAAAAAGGGCCAAATCACATAGAAAATGCAACAATAATAAATGTGTAGACAGACTTCAAAATAGATTACGCAAAAATTTATAAACTGATAAACTGAAAAGCTTATAAACTGATTTATAAAAAAATATCAGTAATTACACAATTACAACAGTGAACTTTAACATCCATCCCAATAATATCAGCAAAGACTTTCTTTTCAAATACACATATAAGATGCAGTGAGAAGGCCACATTCTGGGCAGTAACATGAGTCATAGTATATTTAAGAAGACAAATTATACCATATTTCTCTAACTATAACAGATTTAAATGAGTAACTAATGAGAGAGAAAAACCTGAATATCCATAAATATTTAAAAATTTAAAAAACTCTTAGACCTGGGTCACAGAAGAAGTACCATAATAGAGTAGATTAGATTAGATTAGATTAGATTGGATTAGAATAGATTTTTTATTTTAGTTTATCTTACTTTAAATTTTTATTTAAATTCCAGTTAGTTAACATACAGTGTAATACTAGTTTCAGGTGAACATTCTAGTGATTTGACATTCCATATAACACCCAGGGCTCATCACAAATGCATTCCTTACTCCCCATCACCCATTTCACCCTTCCTTCCACCTGTCTCCTCTCTAGTAACCATCAGTTTGTTCTCTATAGTTAAGAACCTGTTTCTTGGTTTGCCCCTCTTTTTCTGTTTCCCCTTTGCTTGTTTTGTTTCTTAAATTCCATTTATGAGTGAAATCATATAGCATTTGTCTTTTTCTGACTGACTTATTTTGCTTAGCGTGATACTCTCTAGCTCCATCCATATCATCACGAATGGCAAGACTTCATTCTTTTTCATAGCACTTTCTAATCCATTTATCAGCCTATGGACACGAGCTATTTCCATAATTTGGGCATTGTTGACACTGTTACTACAAACACCAGGGTACTTATTATCCTCTTGAATTAGTACTTTTGTAATCTTTGGTTAAATATCTAGTGGTACAATTGCTGGATCATAGGGTAGTTCTATTTTCAACCTTTTAAAAACCTACATACTCTTTTCCAGACTGGCAGCACCAGTTTGCATTCCTACCAACAGTGAAAGAGGGGTCCCTTTTCTCCACACCCTTGCCAACATCTGTTGTTTCTTCTTGTGTTGATTTTAACCTTAATAAAATTTAAAAAGCCAGGATATTTCAAAATTTGTAGGATGTCGCTAATAAAGTGCTTAAAGGGAAATTTAAAGCATAACATATCAATTTCAGTAAGGAAAAACATGTCAAATCAATTAAGCTTTTTTAAAAGACATTTAAAAAAAGAATTCTTCATAAATGATGGAGACAAAAGAAATATATATGTAATAACTATATATTTAATATAGATAATGATACATTTTATTAAATATGTCTTTTATAGGAAACATAATAAAATGAAAAGAAAAATCATAAACTTGGGGAAAATAATTGCAAACACATATGTGATAAAACATTTTCCAGAATACATTAAAAAATACCAAAGTCAATAATTAACTCACTTAAAAATGGGCACAGGCTCCACAATTACAACGGCATACATATGTCAAATAATCACATAAAGAGATGTTCAACATCAGTCACCATTAATAAAAATTTGAGAAGTAAAACCACAATGTTGACCACTACACTACATTAAATAGCTAAAATAAAATTTCAAAAGACATTAACAGGTGCTGGCAAGGATACAAAGTAAGTCAAACTGCTATACTTTGCAGATGGTAATGCTGCATATTATAGCCACGTTATTTATTTTTTAATATGAAATTTATTGTCTAATTGGTTTCCATACAACACCCAGTGCTCATCCCAGCAGGTGCCCTCCTCAAAGCCCATCACCCACCTTCCTGTCCCTCCCACCCCCCATCAACCCTCAGTTTGTTTTCAGTTTTTAAGAGTCTCTTATGGTTTGGCTCCCCCCCTCATCTCTAACTTTTTTTTCCTCCTTCCCCTCCCGCATGATCTTCTGTTAAGTTTCTCAGGATCCACATAAGAGTGAAAACGTATGGTATCTTTCTTTCTCTGTAAGACTTATTTCACTTAGCATAACACTCTCCAGTTCCATCCACGTTGCTACAAAAGGCAATATTTCATTCTTTCTCATTGCCACGTAGTATTCCATTGTGTATATAAACCACAATTTATTTATCCATTCATCAGTTGATGGACACTTAGGCTCTTTCCATAATTTGGCTATTGTTGAGAGTGCTGCTATAAACATTGGGGTACAAGTGCCCCTATGCATCAGCACTCCTGTATCCCTTGGGTAAATTCCTAGCAGCTATTACTGGGTCATAGGGTAGGTCTATTTTTAATTTTTTGAGGAACCTCCACACTGTTTTCCAGAGTGGCTGCACCAGTTTGCATTCCCACCAACAGTGCAAGAGGGTTCCCGTTTCTCCACATCCTTGCCAGCTCTATAGTCTACTGATTTGTTCATTTTAGCCACTCTGACTGGCATGAGGTCGTATCTGAGTATGGTTTTGATTTGTATTTCCCTGATGAGGAGTGACGTTGAGCATCTTTTCATGTGCCTGTGGCCATCTGGATGTCTTCTTTAGAGCAGTTTCTATTCATGTTTTCTGACCATTTCTTCACTGGATTATTTGTTTTCCGGGTGTGGAGTTTGGTGAGTTCTTTATAGATTTTGGATACTAGCCCTTGGTCCAATATGTCATTTGAAAATATCTTTTCCCATTCCATTTAGTTTTGTTGATTGTTTCCTTTGCAGTGTGGAAGCTTTTTATCTTGATGAGGTCTGAATAGTTCATTTTTGCTTTTATTTCCTTTGCCCTTGGAGATGTGTTGAGTAAGAAATTGCTGTGGCTGAGGGTAGAGAGGTTTTTTCCTGCTTTCTCCTCTAGGTTTTTGATGGCTTCCTGTCTCACATTCAGGTCCTTCATCCATTTTAAGTTTATCTTTGTGAATGGTGTAAGACAGTGGTCTAGTTTCATTCTTCTGCATGTTGCTGTCCAGTTCCCCCAGCACCATTTGTTAAAGAGACTGTCTTTTTTCCATTGGCTATTCTTTCCTGCTTTGTCAAGATTAGTTGGCCATACTTGTGTGGGTCCAATTCTGGAGTCTCTATTCCATTCCATTGGTCTATGTGTCTGTTTTTGTGCTAACACCATGCTCTCTTGATGATTACAGCTTTGTAGTAGAGGCAAAATCTGGGATTGTGATGCCTCCTGCTTTGGTCTTCTTCTTCAAAATTACTTTGGCTATTCGGGGCCTTTTGTGGTTCCATATGAATTTTAGGATTGTTTGTTCTACTTTCGAGAAGAATGCTGGTGCAATTTTGATTGGGATTGCATTGAATGTGTAGATAGCTTTGGGTAGTATTGACATTTTCACAATATTTATTCTTCCAATCCATGAGCACGGAATGTTTTTCCATTTCTTTGTATCTTCTTCAATTTCCTTCATAAGCTTTCTATAGTTTTCAGCATACTGATCTCTTACATCTTTGGTTAGGTTTATTCCTAGGAATTTTATGATTCTTGGTGTAATTGTGAATGGGATCAGTTTCTTTATTTGTCTTTCTGTTGCTTTATTATTAGTATATAAGAATGCAACTGATTTCTGTACGTTAATTTTGTATCCTGTGACTTTGCTGAATTTATGTATCAGTTCTAGTAGAGTTTTCGTGGAGTCTACAGGTTTTCCATGTATAATATCATGTCATCTGCAAAAAGTGAAAGCTTGACTTCATCTTTGCCAATTTGGATGCCTTTGCTTTCCTTTTGTTGTCTGATGGCTGATGCTAGCACTTGCAAAACTATGTTAAACAACAGCTGTGAGAGTGGACATCACTGTCGGGTTCCTGATCTCAGGGGGAAAGCTCTCAGTTTTTCCCCATTGAGGATGATATTAGCTGTGGGCTTTTCATAAATGGCTTTTATAATGTTTAAGTATGTTCATTCTATCCCAACTTTCTCGAGGGTTTTTATTAAGAAAGGATGCTGAATTTTGACAAATGTTTTTTTCTGCATCGATTGACAAAATCATATGGTTCTTATCTTCTATTTTTTTAATATGATGTATCACATTGATTGACTTGCGAATGTTGAACCAGCCCTGCATCCCAGGAATGAATCCCACTTGATCATGGTGAATAATTCTTTTTATATGCTGTTGAATTCGATTTGCTAGTATCTTATTGAGAACTTTTGCTTCCATATTCATCAGGGACATTGGCCTATAGTTCTTTTTTTGCTGGGTCTCTGTCTGGTTTAGGAATCAAAGTAATGCTGGCTTCATAGAATGAGTCTGGAAGTTTTCCTTCCCTTTCTATTTTTTGGAACAGCTTGAGAAGGATAGGTATTATCTCTGCTTTAAATGTCTGGTAGAATTCCCCAGGGAAGCCATCTGGTCTTGGACTCTTATTTGTTGGGAGATTTTTGATAACGGATTTAATTTCTTTGCTGGTTATGGGGTCTGTTCAAGTTTTCTGTTTCTTCCTGTTTGAGTTTTGGAAGTGTGTGGGTGCCTAGGAATTTGTCCATTTCTTCCAGGTTGTCCAGTTTGTTGGCATATAATTTTTCATAATATTCCCTGATAATTGCTTGTACTTCTGAGGGATTGGTTGTAATAATTCCTTTTTCATTCATGATTTTACCTATTTGGGTCATCTCCCTTTTCTTTTTGAGAAGCCTGGCTAGACTTTTATCAATTCTGTTTTTCAAAATACCAACTTTTGGTTTCATTGATCTGCTCTATAGTTTTTTTGGATTCTATATTGTTTATTTCTGCTCTGATCTTTATGATTTCTCTTCTTCTGCTGGATTTAGGCTGCCTTTGCTGTTCTGCTTCTATTTCCTTTAGGTGTGCTGTTACATTTTGTATTTAGGATTTTGCTTGTTTCTTGAGATATGCCTGGATTGCAATGTATTTTCCTCTCAGGGCTGCCTTGGCTGCATCCCAAAGCGTTTGGATTGTTGTCTTTTCATTTTCATTTGTTTCCATATATTTTTTTTTAAATTTCTTCTCTAATTTCCTGGTTGACCCATTCATTCTTTAGTAGGGGTTTCTTTAACCTCCATGCTTTTGGAGGTTTTCCAGACTTTTTCCTGTGGTTGATTTCAAGTTTCATAGCGTTGTGGTCTGAAAGTGTGCATGGTATGATCTCAATTATTTTACACTTATGAAGGGCTGTTTTGTGACCCAGTAGGTGATCTATCTTGAAGAATGTTCCATGTGTACTTGAGAAGAAGGTATATTCTGTTGCTTTGGGATGCAGAGTTCTAAATATATCTGTCAAGTCCATCTGATCCAATGTATCATTCAGGGCCCTGTTTCTTTCTTGATCCTGTGTCTAGATGATCTATCCATTGTTTTAAGTGGGGTATTAAAGTCCCCTGCAATTACCACATTCTTGTCAATAAGGTTGCTTATGTTTGTGAGTAATTGTTTTATATATTTGGGGGCTCCGTATTCAGTGCATAGACATTTATAATTGTTAGCTCTTCCTGATGGATAGACCCTGTAATTTTTTTTATAATGCCCTTCTTCATCTCTTGTTTCAGTCTTTAATTTAAAGTCTAGTTTGTCTGATATAAGTATGGCTACTCCAGCTTTCTTTTGGCTTCCAGTAGCATGATAAATAGTTCTCCATCCCCTCACTCTCAATCTGAAGGTGTCCTCAGGTCTAAAATGAGTGTCTTGTAGACAGCAAATCGATGGGTCTTGTTTCTTTATCCATTCTGATACCCTATGTCTTTTGGTTGGAGTATTTAGTCCATTTACATTCAGTGTTATTATTGAAAGATATGGGTTTACAGTCACTGTGATGTCTGTAGGTTTCATACTTGTAGTGATGTCTCTGGTGCTTTGTGGTCCTTGCAACATTTCACTCACAGAATCCCCATTAGGACTTCTTGTAGGGCTGGTTTAGTGGTGATGAATTCCTTCAGTTTTTGTTTGTGAAGACCTTTATCTCTCCTTCTATTCTGAATGACAGACTTGCTGGATAAAGGATTTCAGCTGCATATTTTTTCTGTTCATCACATTGAAGATTTCCCGCCATTCCTTTCTGGCCTGCCAAGTTTCAGTAGATAGGTCTGCCATTAGTCTTATACGTCTCCCTTTATAAGTTTGAGCCTGCTTATCCCTAGCTGCTTTCAGAATTTTCTCTTTATCCTTGTATTTTGCCAATTTCGGTATGATATGTCATGCAGAAAATCTATTGAAGTTACTTTTGAAGGGAGTTCTCTGTGCCTCTTGGATTTCAATGCCTTTCTCCTTCCCCAGATCAGAGCAGTTCTCAGCTATGATTTGTTCAAGTACAACTTCAGCCTCTTTCTCTCCGTATTCTTCTTCTGAAATTCCTATAATACGGATATTGTTCCATTTGATTGCATCACTTAGTTCTCTAATTCTCCCTCATACTCCTGGATTTATCTCTCTTTTTCTCAGCTTCCTCTTTTTCCATAATTTTATCTTCTAATTCACCTATTCTCTCCTCTGACTCTTCAATACGTGCTATGGCTGCCTCCATTTTATGGTGCACTTCATTTATAGCATTTTTTAGCTCCTATTTCTTAGTCCCTTGATCTCTGTAGCAATAGATTCTCTGCTGTTCTCTATGCTTTTTTCAAGCCCAGCAATTACTTTTATGACTATTATTCTAAATTCTTATTCTGTTATATTGCTTAAATCGTTTTTGATCAATTCGTTAGTTTTCGCTACCTCCTGGAATTTATTTTGAGTAGAATTCTTCCATTTCGTCATTTTGGGTAGTCCCTGGGGTGGCTCCCAACTGCAGGGCACTTCCCCCATACTGTCCAGAGTAACTTGTGTTGGTGGGCGGGGCCACAGTCAGACCCTATGTCTGCCCTCATCCCACTGCTGGGGCCATAGTCAGACTGGTGTGTACCTATCTTCCCCTCTCCCAGAGGCAGGACTCACTGTGAAGTGGTGTAGCCCCTGTCTGGGCTATTTGCATACCGCCAGGCTTGTGGTGCTCTTTCGATGGGATCTGGCCAAGGGCGAATTAGCCAGGGTGGATCTGCAAGATGCACAGGGGTGGGAGGGGCAGGCTTTGCTTGCTTTGCCATCAGTGTTCCCCTGCGGAAGGGGCCTTGCAGCACTGGGAGGGAGGCAGACCAGTTGGAAGGATGGATCCACAGAAGCACAGTGTTGGATGTTTGCAGCAAGTTCGGTGACGGGAACTGGTTCCCTTTGGGATTTCGGCTGGGGGATAGGGGAGGGAGATGGTGTTTCCCAGCACCTTTGTTCCCCAAGGAGCTTAGCTCTGTCCTCCGGGGCTCAATACCTCTCCCTCCCAGTGTCCTCTCACCTTCCTGCTCTCAGAGAGCAGAGCTGTTGACTTACAACATTCCAGATGTTGAGTCCCGCTGGCTGTCAGAACTCACGTAGTCCTGCCCCTCCCTTTTTGCAAGCCAGACTTGGGGTCTCTGCCTTGCCCGGCAGGCTGCCCCTCCACCGCCCCGGCTGCCTCCCGCCAGTCTGTGTAGCGTGCTCCGCCTCTCCGCTCTTCCTACCCTCTTCCGTGGGCCTCTTGTCTACACTTGGCTCCAGAGAGTCCATTCTGCTAGTCTCTGGCAGTTTTCTGGGTGATTTAGGCAGATGTAGGTGGAATCTAAGCGATCAGCAGGACGAGGTGAGCCCAGCGTCCTCCTACGCCGCCACCTTCCAGTCTCTCCCCCAATGCCACCTTTAAAGAGGGACTTCCCTGGAGAGTTCAGACACCCCAAGAAGTGCCAGTGACAAGATTACAGCTGTGGAGTGTGATGAGCCCACATACAAATTCTACACTAACACTCTTTCTTGCAGGCTCCTTACCATTGTGGAAAGATTCATTCATTCAATAATTCACTTACTGAGCCCTGTGCTGGGAGCTGGGACTGCCTATAGCCACTTTAGAGAAAAAAACGACGTTTCTTAAAATGTTACACATGCACTCATCATTTGATCTAACATTCTCATTCTAGGTATTTGTTCAGGAGAAATAAACATACTTGTTGACACAAAACTACAGTATATGTAAATGGTTAAATAATGATTATGCATTATTCTTTATCATCAAAATCTGGAAACAGCTTGAATGTCCTCAAATGTGTGATGGACAAAGACATTTTGGTGCAGCCATACACTGACATGCTCCTTGTCATTAGGAAAGTAGGAACTATTGATATAGCAACATGGATTAATTTCCAATGCATTATGCTGAGTGGACTTAAAATCATATATAGTGCATAACCATGTATATGACATTTTTGTCATATTTTCAATTTTTCATTCTTGAAAAAAGAGAAGTATAAAGACTCAAAACACAAAAGATTAGTGGTTGCAGGGACTTAATCACCACAAAGTGACATGAGGGAACATTTTGGGGAGATGGAAATGTTCTCTATCTTTTCTGTGGTGGTACTTACACAACTGTATACATTTGTCAAAATTCATAGAATTTTACATTAAAAAGGATCAGTTTACTATATGTAAATTAGACCTTCGTACAGATGGCTAACAGGTAATGAAAAGATGTTCAACATCACTAATCATCAGGGAAATGTAAATCAAAACCACAATGAGATTTCGCCTCGCACCTGTCAGGATGGTTATTAAATAGGATAAATTTCATTTTTCAAAAAGGATATTTAGCTTCATTGTACTTACCTTTATCATATATTAAACATTTTAATAATTTTAAAAGCATTAAGAATGTATACTTTTATAAGTATCCATTCCAGAAAACTAACTACAACATACTATTTATAAATCTAAAGATGGAGTATTCCAGGAAAGGTTTATCATTTTGAAATTTTATTCAGATCAGTGGCTGCTTTATTCTCCTGAGACATCGGTGGTCCAAAGAAAAAGAGGCACTAAATTATATGCCCCATCTTTCTTCCTGTTATTCTTTAATTCTAGCTAGTTATCAGTTGTTAAAACAGACTAAACCTAACACCTAAGGGGTGCCTGAGTGGCTGAGTCACTTAAGCATCCGACTTCAGCTCAGGTCATGATCTCACGGTTCGTGAGTTCGAGTTCCACATCCGGCTCTCTGCTGACAGCTTGGAGCCTGTAGCTTGCTTTGAGTTCTGTGTCTCCTGCTCTCTCTGTCCCTCACCCACTTACACTGTTTCTCTCTCTCAAAAATAAACATTAAACCTAACACATAAGAGTGTGCCATGTATCTTTTTTATATCTACATAATCTCACCAAGACTTTATAACCCTAGCTTGGCCTTATACTCACAGTTTCAGAAAACAGGGAGCCAGCGCAATAGTGCATAAAATATTAGGGCTCTGAGCCCGTTCCTGCGTAGAGGGGTGTGTAATTTAATAAAGTGTTCATTGATGTCAGCGCACTGGCACATCACACTTGTGTCTATGATGGAGCCTACAGCACAGAGACTCCCACTGCTAATTAGATGACGGAAGGAAGATTACATTTTCCCTTAGAGACAGATGCAAAGGTGCGAAGTTATGCTCAGAGGGATTTAGATTTACAAGTATTTGATGGAACAGGACAAAAATAGGGAAGGGCACATTTTAGGGAAAGGCAACTAGGGAAACAAACTCGACAGAGTTGCATTATAAATAAGAACGAAAGTTATGAAAGATACCACCAGACTTCTACCGTTCCCACATTATTCACATGCAAATTTCTAACATAAATTACAAATGAGGAATAATATTTTTATGACTCACATGTAAGCTTTCTAAAACTTTCTTGTGAATCCCAGAGAAGTTCAAGAGCTATGAGTTAGAATTCCATATATTGTATTTTACATCTTGCTCTCTAGGGGTGCCTATTAGTTATACCTTTCCAAATGATATCCAAAAAAATAAAATTAATAATTTCTTGAAAGGAATTGAATTATGAATCATTCACAGAGCTAGGAAGAATTTTTCATCTGAGATCATACAAATGGAAGTTTTGTTAATATTGAAGCAAAAGCAAATACTCTATGATGCTTTTCATAACAGTGTTTTATTAATACTTTAAACAGTATATCTCAGCCTGACCTAAATATTAAGATTATCTTGCGATAAAAAATTATCAACTCAATATTTTTGTAAAGGTGATTTTATATTTAAAACAAGCCTTCTTTTGGTTTATTTTGTTTTTATTTGATAACATCAACCTGGCTATTTTAGCTCCCTGACAATGTTTGGAATCCTCAGTTTGCTACTGAAATATCCTTGACAAGAAATGTTAGTATTAGGAGGAAGTACACTAAACTGTGTATGTGACACAATATTTTGTATTTTTTAATAACATAGACATATTCTTACAAATAAACAGATTGCAAATCATACCATTTTAAACCAGTGGTAATGAGAAAAGATACAGAATAGTAATGGATTCTGTTAGCATAATGAGCCATCTTTCTTGACTTTTCTTACTACCTGTAAACACAATATGTTGTTCTTTAATGGCTTCATTTACTTACGATCTGAATATTTTAGCAAAAGATTTCAAAATAGAATGTATTAGTGCACATCACATGGTCTCAATATTTGTGAAAAACATTTAAAATCTTTGTTATCCCATCACTTGATCAATTCATTCAATGAACAGCTATTTAACACTTAGTATAAACCAGATACTGTAAAATACAATCAGGATTTAAAGTACAACACTCTTTTAAACAAGCCTAATGTTCAAAAGGAAAAAAGAGATATTAACAATATGAACTGAATATGCAGCTTTTTAAAAGTTATTGAGGTTTGTGCATTTAAAGAATTCCTCATGACACATGTTGCTAAATGCTACCCCCAATTACTTTAACACCGTTCTTTGTGCTGGAAGGTTTGGGTGTTAGGTTCCAAGGGTTTGGATAGAATAAAGTTGTGTTATTTAGCACTGCGTTTCCAACTGTATTTTCTTTAGTATATCTGTAGAATAAATGCCTTGAAAGTCAGTAACTGTGGAACTTGTAAAGCTTTACCTCAGAATGGAGAGAGCTAAGGATAAATGCAGAATTCTCACTCCACTGGAAAGGAGGAAATCACTTCGAATTCTGAAGAAGCGCTCTCAGGAAAACAAACAGAATGGCAAGTGGTCAAAGACGTTAGGCTCCTGACTCCTGATAATTTCTTCCTCTTCTAGGCCTCTAGTCTACACCCTTAAGGTGTGGCTGAGGACTGGGGAGGAAGAGTTAGAGGCACAGACTGGGTGGTAGATAGAAATGGCTGATGAATGTGCCTAGGTGGGTGAGTGGGAAGGCAGCCTGACAGAGCCCTATACAATCGAGCATGTTCTGAGCAAGTAATTCGTGAACCAGAACAAACATTAAAAGGGAGATTAAGAAAAGACAAGGAGGTGAGACCACAGATTTCAGCCCCAAGATTATGATAGGATCCTACCAGACAATCATAAGCCAACCATACTACATCAGACGCCAGCACAACTCTGGGGTTATCTACCAAAATGATCATCCCTCAAATAATTACCGTGTAGTTTCTAAGGACTAGGTATTTTGCAACAGAGACCAACAGGTATCCCAGATCAGGCACTGCCACCACAAGACTATGAGAGCAACCCTACAATGTTCTGCTTTCTGATCTCCCCTACTAGATTCTTCCCCATACACACATTTCTCAGCTGGCTTCAGTCATCCTCACCACTGCTGACCATCTCCTAATTCCCCTGGTCATCTGGCTTTGCCTCCATGATCAGGTACCCATCAGAATTACTAATCACACCACTAGCTGTCAGATATCTGTTCATCTCTTCCCCTACCAGTCCAGAATTCAGGCCATAACATCTGGTAGGTACTATAATGGAAGACAGTGGTGTGGAGCAGAAGAGCAGGGAAGTGAACCCATTAAAAGTTCTCAGCATCAGGGTGCCTGGGTGACTCATACAGAGCCCGCTTTGGATCCTCTGTCCCCTTCTCTCTCTGCTCCTCCCCTGCTTGCTCTCTCTCTCTCAAAAATAAATAAACACTAAAAAAATTCATTAGCATATTTTAAGGGGGTCTTGGACTCAGAAATATTCCATATTGATACACATACACTGGACATTTTTAGCTAGCTGATCTTTCTTTGTAGGATCTAATTTTATCTGGAGATAGTTCTGGAAAATCAAATTTCATATATGACCAATTATTACATTCCAACCACTGAGCAAGGTACTTTCACAAATGCTGTTAATTCTTAAAAAGCTGTGAATTAGATTTCTAATTATATAAATGGGGGAAATAAGGCAAAAATACTTAAGATGCCTGTGTAGGGCTATAGAAAATAACATCATATTAAATAACTTCTTAAATAGAAATTGAATTCCTTAATCTTAATTTCAATATACAAGACATTTAAAAAATAGTCCATTTAAAAATTGCGCTGACTAGGGTCATCTGTATTTTTACTTCCCCTATGCTAATTGCAGTTGATTAAATTTAGAGGTAGATATTTAAATATTAATATTTTTTTCATATTATAAATATGAATGTTTGGCCTCTATTTAAAAAAACTTATGAATAAAACATTACATTTTCTCTGAATGGCAATGTTAAATAGCTCTACCAACTGGAATTATGATCCCTGAATATAGACATTATATATTGATTTATTTCTGGTAAAATCTTCATACTAGCATCAATAAATACTTCCTGGCAATTTTCTCATCCTTAATTTTATTTTCTTCAGTCCAAGTACTCAAGAAGATTGTGGGATCCTGGGCTTCTGTGCATTTAGGGTAGGGAAGAAAGGTGGGAAATGATAAAGAGGTGTAGAAATGTAAACGGATAAGTGTGCTGAAGAAAATAGAGATGCTGTCTCTTTTACTGATTTCCTAAGACTCTAGCAATTGTCCCCTTTGCCCTCACTGAAGGATCAACAACCAACATTTATTAAGAGAAAATTTAAAAAGAACAAAAAGCCTCTGAAGGGCCAGCATTGGCTGAGTGACTATTATGGGCCAGACATGTTTCTATATAGTTTAAATACTGTTTCTCATTTCAGATTATTTACTGTTCTGGGAACAGACTAACTATTTTGTTTTTAATCCCTAGGACCTAACGTGGATCCTTGTATATATAGTCACTCAATAAATTATTGAAAAGTAAGCTATTATTTTTCCTTGACAGGATACCTACAACTAGATCATATAAAGTATTAATCGCACTTAATTGATAAATCACACAAGTCTGAAGAATAACATGTCTCAGGCAACATAGCTAGTAAGTGACTAAGATTTTAGAAGAGTCTCGTTCTTTCCTCTTTATTATCTGATTTTCTAACAATAGACTGTTCATACCTTGTAAAACAGCAATGAACATAGTTATGGAAGAAAGTATAAAACAGAATCACTAGAAACATTTAAAAATTCCTGTCTCCTATTTCTCAGCATAGGTTTTCATTAATTGTGGTAGGCAAACGTCTAAGATGGTCCCCAGTGATTCCTTCCTCCTGGCATTCACAATCATGTGTAATCCCTTTCTCTTGAATGTCAAGCTGGCCTAGACACTTGCTTCTAACCAAGAGGATACAGGAAAGGTGAAGAGATATTAATTCCAAAGACTGTGGCTTACATCTTGCTAGCAGACTCCCTCCATTGCCTTCTCTATTTACATGCTCACAAGAAAGCTGCCATGTTGGAGAGGATGATGTGACGAGGAACTGAGCCTGGCCCATGGCCAAGAGCCATCAAAGGACTGAGGCCCTCTGTCCCACAACCTGTGAGGAACTGAATTCTGCCAACAACCATCTATTCAGTCCCTTTCGTGGCATCTTTGTAGCCTGTGAAGGATCCTAAAGCAGTGGATCCAGCTAAGTCATGCCTGGATTCATGACCCACCACCACTGTAATATAATAAAAGCATTTTGTTTTAAGCAGCCAAATTTTCTGACAATTTGTTTCATGTTAATATATAACTAATATTATATTCAAACAAATTAATTTTTAAAAAGGATCACATTTTCTAGAAAGAGTATCAGGTGCTTATGATCATGCAAATGTATGTAGTAAAGGGACAGAGTGACCAAAGGCCCACTGGAAGTAAGAATAGTTTCCTGAACCACAATAAATGCCATATTTTATATGGTTCCAATTGCAGTAAGGTACCACAAAAAGAAAATCTTTCAAAAGGCATAATTTGTTTTCTATATGCCCCATTTCCTCTGACCTTAACTCATCAATTCAAAGATGAATTTTTTTTTCACATTGTACGACCTTTGAACGTAGAAAACATCTTTCGGTTAATGACATAGTTCAATTAAAAGAAGTTTAGGGGTGCCTGGATGGCATGTTAGTTTAGTGTCCTAAGGTTCAGGTCATGATCTCACTGCTTGTGACTTTGAGCCCCGCATCAGGCCCTGGGCCAACAGCTCAGAGCCAGAGCCTGCTTTGGATTCTGTGTCTCCCTCTCTCTCTGCCTTTCCCTTCCCTATACTCTCTCTCTCAAAATAAACATTTAAAAAATTCATAAAAAAATTTAAAAAGAGATTTATTCTCTTATTGACATAAAATGACAGTGCTTATGCAACTGATAAACCACAATAATTATAAATGTGTTAATGGTATACATTTTAAATACTTTTTTGTTATTGTTCTGCAATATTGGAACAAAAATCAAGGCTCACAAATACAACGGTTTTTAAAAATTCAGAAGTCATTGAAGAAAATATACGGGCCTCAAATTTGTACACGTTTCTTATGGTAGTTTAAGAAGTTATTTTTTTTTTCATTTGTTTAAATTTACTGGTGTGATTCCTTTTAATCAATATAGCGAAATTGGTAGGACACTGATTGAACTTTGGAAATGTAGGGTAGTTTCTTAGTCATCAAAAATGTATATGGTTATGACAACTTCCGATGGAACGTTACATTATATTTTTGAGTCTTTCTAAAAGGGTGATTGAATCAGGATCGTGCAGTACCTTATTTGTAGACATGAGAAGACACCCCTTAGAGATGTAGGTCACATCTACTATTCTTGAGACAGGCTGCAAGAACTGACTGGATATCATTGTCATCATCTAAGATAATCCTAGAGCACTTCCATACAGAAAAAAATGTAAGAGTGTAATGTAATTTTTCCATTATGTTCATTCTATCTAAACTGGAGGCATTTGGTTCTTAAAATTGCAAATGAATAATTGAGGTGCCCATCAGCTCTAGAGAATGTGTGGAAAGAGGCGTATAGCATTGAACTGTTCATTATTTCATATTTTGACCATAGCTGTGGTGAGTAAAATCACCTTAAAAATAAAAACTCAGGAAAAACAATGCATTTGTATTCTCTGCTGTAAATATATCTATGAGCAGGTGTAAATAACTAGGTGGTTGATAAGACTCATTTTTACAGCAGTACGATTCACTTGTATAGCCTTCCTAGCAAAAAAAGAGATTAAATCATCTTTATTTTCTATGTATCTTCTTACTTTCCTATATAGTAGTTTTCAAAATTTTGTTCATTGTTTTCATTGTACTCTCTGCTGTATTCTTTGGCTTGCAAGCATCCTCTTCACTGAAAAATAAAATGAAATACAGCTTTCGTTTAGCATAAAAATGAAAGGAAGTCCTTGGAAGTATTTGAGGCAGCTTGTGAAGACATTCTCAGTAAGTAGGAATTGGGACAGGGTTGCAACACAGTACATTCTGGCGATTGTTTCAGGCTTTACATAAACTAATTTGGGGGCACATAATTTATTGGTAATTAAAGAACCAGTCCCTTACGAAGATACCATACATAATACATATGAAAGGTTCAGGCTATTTTTTGAATAGAAAGACTTTACAGAAAGGCCTTTTTGAACTGGGAGTCAATTGCTCTCACATCCCCACTGAAAACACCTTGACTCAACTACTCATTAAGTAGATATTTGTTGAGTGAATCATTTGCTTATGAATAGAAAAATTACAAATGTAACTTGAAACCTGAGGAATTATTCATTTGTAGGGATACCTAAACACCAAAACTAACAGATGGTCTCTTGGACGTGAAACTATGCATTCTAGAAGAGTATGGCTGAAGTCAGATCACACAGCTAAGGAACATATTCTTATAATTGTGATAGGGTATTTTCTGGTTCTATTGTGTGGTTGATATTAGTAAGTGGCTATAATACAGACACAGTGGATCTGACAGTATTAACAAAATAATTAGTCACTACTCATAGAACAAACTGTGAGTTCTAAGGAGAGGCCATATCACAGCAATGGAAATTTACGAAGTAGGAAAATGTAAACAAGTATAGATACAAGGCATGTTCGAATAATGCAATCTGGCATAATACAATGTGCAATACATTCACTTTCTAAAACCTTAGAGAAATAGGAAAATATATTTTACTTCCAAGAAATTAATTCTAGCTTGCACCCTTTCAATGGTAGTCACACTTCCTCCTGATTATATGGTATAGAATTTAGACAACTTAACTTTGGAACAGAAAAAATAAGGATCATGAAACTATAGTGTCTGATCCCAGTGTAATTGAGGATGTACACACTAATTTTAAAAATTCTAAATGACAGAGGGTTGGGGTGCCTGGGTGGCTCAGTTGGTGAAGCATCCGACTTTTAACTTTGGCTCAGGTCATGATCTCATGGTTCTTGAGTTTGAGCCCTGCATTGGGCTCTGCTCTGACAGCTCAGAGCCTGCTTGAGATTCTCCATCTCCCTCTCTCTCCGGCCCCTCCCCCACTCGCCTGTGCTCTCTCCCTCTCTCTGTCAAAATAAATGAACTTAAAAATAAATAATAGAGGGTTGATAAATTAAGTATTTGGTAAAGGAACCAGCATGACATTGCAGAAGCCAATGAAATGGGTGAGGAATCCATCACACTATGTTTTCTCTGCCACTGCCTCTCACAACTTTCTCATTGTTGAGGCCACCATCTGATGAAGCTAGTTTTGTTTTGTTTTTCAGACACAGTAAAGAGAGAACCAGGCACAACTATCAGGCTACTGGTGTCTGCAGTAATTCTCTGTGCCAACCAGACTGATATTTGGGGATGAATTCCGGGCACTATTTAAACTGAGGCATAGCACAAGATCCGTATTTATCTCGGCTTTCATTCTTCATTTTGCCACCTGCTTGCTCATTGTTTACCAGCCACATCCAAGAGAACAAGGCTTATTTTTTTAATGTAGTCCCCTTATTTTCTATTGCCTAGAATAGCAGCTGACAAAGATATACAGGCTTTGGCTTCAACCATCATGCCATCTTCAACTGCAGGAATTTAGCACCTGGAGGCATTCACGTGTTCTGATGTCTCCAGCGAGTGTAGCCACTGAACCAGTCCATTTACAAACACTCTTGACTATGTTTTTTTCTTCTTTTCAAATTAAATTGAGGTACACTTTATATACAAAAAATGCACAATTTGATGTATGCATTTTGATGAATTTGCATATATGCATACACCTGTGATATCATCCCTGCAAAGAAGGTAATAGGCACGTCTCCCACCTCCAAAAGGTTTTGTGCATTCCTTGTCTTTGTGTGTGTGTGGGGGGGGGGTGGTAAAAACACTTAGCATGAGATTTACCCTTTTAAACTTGTAAATGCGTAATGCAGCATTGTTAACTATAAACTCTATGCTGCACAGATCTCTAAAACTTTTTCATCTTCTATAACTGTAACTTCAGATCCATTGATATAAACTCCCAAATTCCTCTTCCCCACATCTTCTCAGGTTGTCCTTTACTCATAATGCATTATAATACTGTGCCTGTCTATTTTCTTTTTTTTTTATTTATTTTTTTTTTTTTAATTTTTTTTTTCAACGTTTTTTTTTATTTTATTTTTGGGACAGAGAGAGACAGAGCATGAACGGGGGAGGGGCAGAGAGAGAGGGAGACACAGAATCGGAAACAGGCTCCAGGCTCCGAGCCATCAGCCCAGAGCCCGACGCGGGGCTCGAACTCACAGACCGTGAGATCGTGACCTGGCTGAAGTCGGACGCTTAACCGACTGCGCCACCCAGGCGCCCCAGTGCCTGTCTATTTTCTTAAGTCATCTCTCATCTATTTCTCTTGGTTGGTTTTCTTCTCCTTCCATTTATTTCCACCAACACATTCAAGCCTGCTTCTGCATCAGGATCTTTACACCTGCTGCTCCTTCTGTGTGGAAAGCATTTTGTTCACATCCCGCATGTTTCACATTTTAACATTTCTCAAGTCTCAACTCAAATATCACCTCCTCAGAAATTTCTGACAATCTTACTCAAAATTTGGCCTCAAAGACATTCTCATTCACTTCACCTCACTCATTTCTTTTGTAGATTGTATCACACAGTGATATTATTGCTATTTCTATCTATTGTGTAACTGTCATCTATTCCTAAAATACATTCTACATGTACAGCAAACTAGCATTTATTGTTTTTTGTTGCAGCCACAAACACAGAGCAGTACTGAACTCATTGTAGGTCAATATTCTGTTAGCACAAATCAAATGAAACAAAGAATGAATGAATAACTTAAGTCTTTCTAAGACTAGAGAGCTTACCTAAAATCTGTACCTATCATGGATTTTGCATCTCTTAGCGAATATCAAGCTCCAAATAATTTAAAACATACCTCTCTAACTTTCACTTGACTTCCAGGTACAGTTCAGATTCTCATTTTCAAGCCTATCCATTAGACTGACTTTTTCTTTATTCCGATGATGCCATAAAGTAATCCATATATGTAATTCAACAAAGTGATGAAGGGTGAGCAGGTCATGTGTTTTGGAAATTATGCCTTGGAGCATAAAGTGGTCCTTACCATGATTAGCCATAGCATATGTTTATTACCCAAATCTGTTGGCAATTAGAGGTTATGATTTTGGCTCTAGCATTTGTAATTTTATCTTTCCACATTTTCAAGCTAGCATGCCTTCTGTTACTTTAAATTATTCAATAAGAATCATCCTCTTTTTATGCACTGTTATCCAAAATTATTTGATCTGTTATGCTTTTTTGAAAGGAAATGTATATTCCATGACATTGCATGGGTTTAAGTCTTTTCAGCAGGTTAAAAAGAAGAGAGAGGTCTATGTGTAGTAATTTTCAAGAGATACCCAGGTTTAGTGGGGAAAAAAGTAGACTTCAGTTATCTGAGTTTTCTGTGGCAAAGACCAAGTAATACTTAAATGTTCATTACGTAAGTCATTAAAAGAAGGATTCATGTGTGTGTGTGTGTGCGTGTGTGCGTGTGTGTGTGTGTGTGTGTGTTTCCCAAGGTTAATGAGAATTAGGAATTGGTTTTTAAGCAATAAATTTGGATTATAATTAGCATTGTGTTTTTCAAGATTTCTTACATTTTTAGGAAATAACTGAGTATGGCTTCTACACTTTGGGATTTCTTAAAGCTAAAAACAACAAAAAGGAAGAAAGTATTAAATAAGTAGATATAAAACAAATAGTAGCATTGATAAATGTGAATGAAGTTAGTACAAAGTAGGGGCTATTCCTAGATTGCAATTATTTTGGAAACTGGACATAACTAATACTCTCTATATTAAAAAAAAAGTATCATACAATCAACTGTTCCTGTTCTGTGAAAATTTAGATGTGGAACAAAATAAAATTTATTCTCCAGAATGTTTTAGTAGGCATTCAGATGCATTCATTGATTCTAGATAAGCAGGAGTCTCAAATTCATATCTATTAAACCACTGGACTAAGTCCAAATTCTTGTGTTTATCAGTTTGCATGTCAGCTAAGTTCATGCTCTGGAATGACCATAGATTATACTGGTCCTCAGAGTGCATGTGTTATTTTTCCTCTACCATCTATATAAATATATCTTCTTTTTTTCAAGAACATCCAAGCAAGATAGTTATTTGAGAAAAAGACACATCTCTCATTATTATAACTCCATCGAATTTAATTATCTCATCCCTTTAAAACACGTATCCCTTTAGTCAAAAATCTTTGCATGGTTAGCACTGTAAAGGAATGGCAAATCCAGCCTCTTGCAAATAAATCAAGTTGAATTTATGATGAATTTATATCAGACTTTCTTGAACAGAAGCACTGCTGATATTTTGGACTGGATAATTCTTTGTTGTGAGGGGCCATCTTGTGCCAGGTAGGATGATTAGCAGCAACCCTGGCCTGTATTCACCCAACACCAGTAGCAATGACACCCTGCTCAGTGGTGACAGACAAAAATGTTTCCAGATACTGCCAAATGTTCCCCGGGGAAGTAGCAGCAAAAGGGTCCCCAGTTAAAACCACAAAATTGTAACATCACCTCTAATATTTATATTTAGATGAATAACTTAATTAAGCACTGAGAGCAAACCCTAAAAAATGTGCAAGTTTAAAGGAAAAGGAAGACTGAAATCAGGAGCTGAGTGAAGTCCTGAAAAGAGGTAAGTGTTGGGCATATGTTTGCTAATTAATCTGTATGCAAATATAGAATGCAAGTTGTTTTTTTTTTACAGGATATCATTCTGTTTTCCCTTTCTAAGCTATTTTCATAAAAGCTTGAAGTGCAAAATGACTTCAGAGTTAATCTAATCCAAATCAGTAATTTATAAAAAATATATACATATGTCATCAGACAGGTAAATTATTTCTCCAAGGGTTCATACTAGCATAGCTAATCCAATAATCCAAAACTCCAGAGTCCAGTCACACCAAATTCCCTAAAACATTACATATACCTTCAGGCATACATTTAGGCTTTCTCCTGCGTCACACTGAACCAAAACTCAGGAAAATATCAAAAAAAAGCTCCTTTACACTGAAGTATGTGATTGATATGGCTTAGTAAATTCTGTAATAATTGGCATAGAGACAAGCTGGAAAAAATTGGCAATTGAGGACTATGGGATATGGTAGAGACAAGAATATTGGTTCAGAGAAGTTCAAAAAGTCCCTTTCTGTAAGCAATAGTATACAGCATATATCTGTTAGAGTTTTTATCTTAAGAGTCTGTCTGACCATCTATCTTTATCCTCACCTTGGTTTTCAGTAGAATGCATTAACTCAACAGTTTATGAAAGAAAACCTTCATTTTTGGTTTGGAGGCAATAATAACAATAAAATATTTGTGGTATTTTCGATGACTTAGTGATCTTAGCTATTTGATATTTCTCAATAGGTACATTACTGCCCCACATTAGAAAAGGAACAGTTGGTACTAATTTAAAATATGGAAAAATATGGGGCGCCTGGGTGGCTCAGTTGGGTAAGCGTCCGACATCAGCTCGGGTCATGATCTCACGGTTTGTGGGTTCAAGCCCTGCGTGGGGCTCTGTGGGGACAGCTCAGAGCCTAAAGCCTGCTTCAGATTCTGTGTCTCCCTCTCTCTCTGCCCCTCCTCCACTCATACTCTATCTCTCTCTCAAAAAATAAACACTAAAAGGGGTGCCTGGGTGGCTCAGTGGGTTAAGCGTCCAACTTTGACTCAAGTCATGATCTCATGGTTCCTGAGTTTGAGCCCTGCGTCAGGCTCTCTGCTGACACTTCAGAGCCTGGAGCCTGTTTCAGATTCTGTGTCTCCCTCTCTCTCTGACCCTCCCCCATTCATGCTCTGTCTCTCTCTGTCTCAAGAATAAATAAATGTTAAAAAATTAAAAAAAAATAAACACTAAAAAAATAAATAAAATAAAATATGGAAAAATACATATATTCAGCTAAATTAACCGATGAAACTAATTGATTATTTAAAATACAATTGGAGGGGCGTCTGGGTGGCTCAGTCGGTTGGGCATCCGACTTCAGCTCAGGTCAAGATCTCGCGGTCTGTGAGTCCAAGCCCCGCATCGGGCTCTGGGCTGATGGCTCAGAGCCTGGAGCCTGCTTCAGATTCTGTGTCTCCCTCTCTCTCTGCCCCTCCCCCGTTCATGCTCTGTCTCTCTCTGTCTCAAAAATAAATAAACGTTAAAAAAAATTAAAAAAAAAATAATAAAATACAATTGGATACTCATAGCATAAGTATGTCAACATAAATTCCAAATGACTTAAAGTATAAATGTAAAATCGAAGTTATAATTTAATATTTTTCAAATCTCAGAAGGAAACAAAAAACTGGAGAGATATCCAGCCACAAATTAATGCAAGATGTTACAAAGGAATAATTAAACAACCACTTCTAAGTCTTGATCTCCTCCTTCTGTTAGGGTAATGTATCTGTAGTCTCTACCATGTACCTCCAAAGAGGAGAGCCTCCTTGTTGAGTTAATGACACCTATATCCCCACTCCATCTTGGCCATGTAATTTGTTTAGGTCAGCTGACAGGCAGCCCCAGGAGCAAGAGGACTACTAACACTTTGTTTTGCTTACATAATAACATCAAAGAAATAGTGGACAAATATAAGCTTTGACTATGTTTTCAAATGTACATTAATTTCGTATCAGTAGGAAAAAATATTTTTGGTACTTTTTGAGAACAAAAACAAAACAAAACAAAACAACAACAACAACCCCAAAACAAAACAGAACTTAGGTTCCTGATGGAATCTAAATCAAAATGAATTGAAAGGTAATTATAAAAACATCACACTGCTATTATAGACATGGCCTTTTAAAAAGTCTTTAAAGAAAAACTGAATACATTAAATAAGGCAAAAATACAGTCAATGTAAAAGCTATAATAATAACAAATGTATATATTTTGATGGACAATGTGAATATTTAGAAAAATACATGCAATATATAGGACAGAGGATTTAATACCTCTAAGGGACAAAGTACTTTGACAAATTAATTTAAAAAAATGAGACCCTCATAAAAAATGAGTAAAAAAATGAATATGTAATGCTTCCCCAAAAGATAAGAACCATTGTATTATATATTTGTCACTATTTTTGCTGACAAGTCTATTTCAAATACCTTTTCAATGTTGATTGAATGTCCTGCCTTTTAATTCCTGAATCCTAAGAAAGAATTCCAAAGAATAGATTTCTTAGCCCCTTTTGCAGTTAGAAAACCCACATGTGAGTTTGACTCCACAAACCTGATGCATCACAAATTGAAATGATACATAAATTGGTAGAAGTGGTCACAGCCAACAGGACCTCAGGGCAATAAAAGAAATGTTGACTCTGTTAACAGGCCTGGCATAGCTTATGGCTCTAAAAAAATTCCAGATGAAATTTTATCATCCCGTGGTCTGCAGTAGCAAAACACCTAATTAAATCATGACCTATGGTAACCTAGAGTAAAGTGCTCACTGAGCACAATGCTTTGAGGAATCAGGTGGCTGTTACCAGAGAACAATATAAAAAGCATGAGGAATGTGTGAACTGTAAAAGAGTTGATTGTTTCAAATTGTACTGACAGCTTAAAGAAGAATAACAAGCTCAAAGCTCTGATCTTGGCTCAAGGCACAGAGAGAAACCATGGGAATTTTATGACTAATAAAATAACCTTCTATCATCTACAACCGTAGACCTAAGGCAGAGCCCTAAACTCAAAAATGTGATCCTGTCAATTATAAAATTGTAAGTTGGTTGTCTACACAGTCTCATTACTACCACAGTATGAAAACTAGTGAATTAATTGAGAATAAGTAAGATTCTGAATATTGGAGTAGGGAAATGTGATAGGATCCAGATGGCTCAGTGGCCCCAAACTCCCAAATATCCCTGATCATGGTTAGCAAAAGCAACCCTTCCTTCCAAGTGCGATAAGGCTCTTTTTGCTTTTGCTTAAAATCCAGTAAGGATCTCTTTTGAGAGAGTCACTTTACAAGGCAAAACTATTCTTATTATGTTGATCTTCTACCATGTTTAATTACCTCCTAATCTAATTTAGAATCAGAACCCAATGTGCCCAAGAGAGATAATTACAAACTCAGATTTTAGAAGACATGATTAATCATGAAAACATTGCAAGAATTGTTGGATTTGTATTAGCAAAAATCTAGAAAATATATATAGGATTAAGTTCCGAAAGTAATAAACCCAGGATTGCAGAACATTTTATAATGCAACATTTACTAACATGGTTGCCCTTCCCATAAACTTTAGAATTATTGTGTTATTCTCAGCACATGATAATGGGGTATGCTTTGTTGCTTTATTAGCTAATTAAAATATGGACTTAATGAAGACTATGAGATGCCCAAAACTCTTTGCTATTTTGTATATAAAAAAGATTCATTTAATTAAGGAAATGAGAATGGTAGAGTGGTTTATCATGTGAAATTCACTCAGTTGACTCCTTACATCTCTTAAAAGACAATGAAAAATGCTTTCTAACGTCGGTATTAAGAAATATAGATTATAGCATATCAGCATCTTCCAAAAGTCCTGTAGAGATTGTCCTCTGTTAGCTAAAAATGCTACTAACAGATTTTGCAGTTAAAAAAGCCTCCCTATATCTATGGGCAGCATGGATGAGACCCTTGAGTGTTGAGAGTAAATAATGCCAATGGACCATCAGATTCAAGATGTAATTTCTGTAATTAATAGTGGTACAAGAGAGCATTTTTCAGTGACTAAATGATTCAGTCTCTAGGAGTGAAATAGATGTATAGCACTCCAAGGTCTACAAGAATTATGAAACTGAGAATTCTTTCCGGTTGGTGAGGCAGAAAAAGGATGCTCTAACAACAACAGAGATTTGTCTCTTCAGCCAAATTCCAGAACTGAGTCACTTCAAAGACTCAGAATGATTATTTGACCACACCTAGATAATAACCATGGTAACAGCACAAATAGCTTCTACCTAGATTTTCCAAATGAGACTTTCTGGGTTAACTGTGAACTGGGTAGACAGAAATAGCTAGACATTTTGAGAATGTTGATGAAATTTTCAAGCTTATCAAAGTACTTAGGAACCTAAAAATTTTTCTGATCCACTACCCAGAATGAGGACAAATGAAGTATTAAAATGGACTTTTGATCTAATTTCATCTCATGATCAGCTCAGTGAAACCTCAAGCCTATCCAATATCAATGTACACAGTTTCTGGGCATATTATTGAAATGAACATGCTCAGAAACTAGAAGAAAATCTCCAAAAGCTAGCTAGCTTTCATTCGTTTTTACTTCTTCTTAAGTATTTAATTTTTTATTCAGATTTTTTTTTACTCCACTCCCATCATGTACCTCAAGGAGAGACTTAACCACAGCCAACTTTACAAGTTCCAGTAATCCCATGCCCCTTGTTCCTGACTGATCCAATGATAGAATTCTGAGAGGCTCTCTTCAGTTATTTTTATGATAGATCTGTCTCACTCTCATGTTCTCTCTTTACCACCTATGGCTATTTTTTTTGCAACCATAAGGGGCCTTATTACTGGAAGAATTCAAAACTGTGAATGAAAGTAAATAGAGCCAGAAAGACCCAAGTTTTTAAATAACATAGAATTCCTATATCTGTGGTCTTCTAGTTAACTGAACCAATAAATTACTTTAGAGATAGAACTAAATTCACTGGCTGTTAGTTCAGTAAAATTTGCAAACAAAATCACCCTTTCTGAGACAAGCTGTGGATGTATAACTGGAAATAAAATGGTATTTGTCAGGTTAATGCTTTAGACAGAATAATGTGTTATAATTATGTTATTTATGAAATTTTTTCTAGTATGGGTGTTTAATTTTTTCTTGATGAGAAAGCAACTTTTTATTAAAGAAAAAGAATTCTGGCCATCTTAACATATTAAATGTGAAAAAAATGTGAAAAAAACACATCATGATACTCACTTGGCAAATGTGAGATATTTCTAAATAAATTTCCAGCAAAGATGTTTAATGATCATTTCAGTGCAGTTTATACTTCCTGAGAATTTACAACTTGACTCTCTAAAGGCAAGTTTTGTTACAGGTAATATCTTATTCATTAGAACCACTAAGACATTTCATGAGGGTTTTAAAATTTATCAGTGGAGTCACTTACCTATTAATATTGTATCACAGATTTTATTTGTTATTTGAAGGTTTTAAATTAGTTTTTAAAAAGGCATAAGAATTTGAAATTTTGAATATTCGAATCTTAAATCTAAACCACAAATTTACCCAGTGAATAGTTTATAACTTCACTAATATCATTCATAGAGATAGTATACAATTCTGGGTACTTCAAGTTAAATAATTTATGCCTATGTTTTCTTTCTAAAATTGAGGTGCTCACAAATAATTTATATTCAATTTCATAAAAGAGGGCCTAATTTATATCTTGCTAAAAGGTATAAATGGGTGCTTAGAGTTACCTTTTATGTGTTCATGCACTTTAAATTTAAAGACATAAGTTAACACTTGCATAAATATTTAAGGATTAGGAAATTCATATCACTATTGTATGTACTCTTACTAATTCAAAAATAAACTCGTGTTTTGGGTTAGTTTCAACCTTGACTGTTTTACTAGATTACTGAACAATTCTATAGAACATACTAAAACAAGCAAGAATAACAATTATAAAAAGTAATATTTTGACAGAAGCTCTTAAGTCTGCAAGTAATTCAAAATTTAAAAGCCAAGAAAACATTTTTAAATTCATATTGAGGATGATTAAGACTACAGGAAATTTATTTTTGACACTATGCAATGCCTCTAGATACTTCTCAATATATCATTTGATTTCAATATAAAATAACATCTACAAAAGAGAAAGAAGTCTAATTAAAGAAGATGTTCCTATAGATACTGAGTTTCGTGCTCAGGAATAAACATTCGATTAAAGCATTATAGTGCTTAAGTATTACTTAGATAGCTATACCATATAACTTTTTTTCCATCTATAATTCTATAAAGTGGTCAGCATCAGTTAATGGATCACTTGTGTAAACAGTTAAATCATTCTCCATTAGATGAAACCAGTACTCCCTTGAAATCACTATGTCAGAAGAAAATTAAGGCCAGTGTTTAAAAGATATAGTTAATACAAATTTAGAACTTCAATAAAAGTATAAAGTTCAGAAATGAAAAAGGGTTTCATGCTTGCCCGTTTAATATTTGTGCAGAAAATATTATAATCATATGAATCTTAACAGTGAAATTTAAACGAAGTAAATATTGAAAATATATAAAATGTAAGTGGGAATAAACCCCTCAGCAACTAGCTTTACAGAATTTGCATGTTCCACCACAGTTGTCTCCTTAACTGTTTGAACTTTTGCTTTATAACTAATCAGCCTTCAGTAACATTCCAAACAGTGCAGTTTCGAGACACCAGAAAATTATAGCCACCATGCCCGTGTTAAATTATTTTAACTCAAAATTATCCAAAATTATGCTTATAATAATAGTTCATTTTTTCTGAGATGGGATCTTGAATGAACATATGATAAATCACCTCATGATCTGTATAAAATGGTTGAGGAGGGGAACAAACTCCTACCAAACAAACATTGAGATTGCACACTGACGAATTGGGGGCTGTGACCTACTGTTGAAGCAGTAGCAGGAGATATAAGAAAAATCACATAACATTTTTGATGATGGTATATAAAATAGGGGATGGAGACACACTGATTGCTAAGATCCTGCCTTGGTCTCTATAGACTGGTATGGTGTAAAATTACCATTGTGATAGACTGGGTGGCTTACATAACAAACATTTATTTTTCATAGTTCTAGATGCTGGGAAGTCCAAGATCAAGGTGCCAGGAGATTCCATGTCTGCAAGGAATCCGCCTCCTGATTCATAAGTAGCTGTTTTCTTGCTGTGTCATAACTTGGTGAAAGGTCAAGGGAGCTCCCTGGGACCCCTCTTACAAGGGCATTAACACTCTTCATAAGGCTATGCCTTCCTTATCTAATCACCTCTGCCTGCAACTTATAGCAGATCTCAATTCTAAAACTATATGGCTCTATGACCAAGATCCCAATTTAAAGGTGCCTACTAGATTTGTAGGTGTATTAATGATGATAAAATAATGTCCTCATGAATCTCCTCAAAAAGTTCTAAATCTGCTGTGGTCTGAGCATATATATATATATATATATATATATATACACGCTTCTAAAGCATATATATATGTGTATATATATATATATATATATACATATACATATGCTTTTAAAACTTCTATCTAGCTTATAAATTCATTATAGTTTCTTATTTATCTTTTTATCCACCTCCATACCACTCCTCACACATCTAAGACATAATATAAGCTCAATAAGTGATTATGGATTGATTGACCCTTCTCACTGAACATTAGAAACTACCTTCTTAAGAAAAAAAGAAACAAAAACAAACAAAAAAGAGTGTAGCATACAGCATCTTGGAGAAGTTTTCACATATACTCACAGCCATTTTGATATCTTTCCTTCCTCCCACACCCAAAGAGAAAAAGACTGAAAATGTTAAATTGAAATAAATGTCACTAAATACAAAGGGTATAATCTTCCACTACCAATTTAACCCTTAATCCCCCAAAAAACTATTCACTAAAAAGATTGATATTTTTAGGCATCAGAAATTCTTCCTAAATGAAAATTTTCCAGGACCTTACAAATTATAAATATTTCTCCCTTTATGTCTTTAAATAGGGAAAAAAAAGTATTTTATTAGAAAGTCGTTCAGAATATAAAGGTTACATATTGGTAATATTGTATATTGATACATGGGATGTTCACTGGCATATAGAAACAAATTATGTCATGCTTCATGTTGAAATAAAATTTTATAATATACATAACATACAGTAAAACCTTGGTTTGCGAGCATAATTTGTTCTGGAAACATGTTTGATGCTTACAATCCAAAGCACATGTATATCGAGGCAAATTTTTCCCTAAGAAATAATGGAAACTCAGATGATTTGTTCCACAACCCAAAAATATTCATATAAAACTGATTATAATAGGGTAATATAATACAAAATAACAAAGTAAATACAACATATAAAGAAAAATAAACAAATTAACCTGCACTTACCTTTGAAAATCTTTGTGGCTGGTGTGAGGGAGCCAGGAGAGGGGAGGGTTACTGCGTAGCAGGACTTCTTCTATCACTAACCGAATCACTGCTACCTGCTGGTTCAATGGAATCTTTTTCTTTTTGTGCAACTTTAACAAGGAACCTATCCAATGACCTAGAATGAAGCAAAGCATTCCTAAATTCACTCTTTTATGGAAAAGCAAGACTGTCCACAGGTGCTTTGAAGTGACAAAAAGTACACTAGTGCCAGTTGCGGGCACCTTCCAATGTTCCGAAAGACCACTGACTTCTGCCACACATCTCGTGGCCTGAGACCGAGCATCCGAACATGGGAAACAATCCCCCACAGTCCCCCAGCAAGCGCGCGCAAGAGAAGAACCACTGGCTCAGTTCTGATCATGTGATGTTCGTCATCACATACTACTTGTATGGCAAGACATCACTTGTTTATCAAGTTAAAATTTATTAGCAATGTTTGCTCATCTTGCAAAACACTCACAGAACAAGTTACTTGCAATTCAAGGTTTTACTGTATTTGAATATGGAACCATAAGTGCTTTGGAAAAAGGTGAGGCTGCCATTGTTCTTCTTCTCAACAGTATGCATGAAAAGAAAGTAAAATACAAACTGGAATGTTTGAAAATAGTGCAGAAAGTGTTAATAGGTTCTACAAATGCAATTTGATATTACCTGTCCACACATTTTAATATGTTTATGTTAATGCCTGTATTTTAAAATATAACAAATATTGCAAGAGAAATCAAATGACCAAAAATCAGACTTTAGACATGTCAAAAAGCATTGCATATGCTTCAGATGTCTCTCTTAAAAATCAAAATAAGCTTCATCCCAGCTCTTCTCTTTCTTCTCCCTTTACCAATATAACATTGCCATAAAATTAGTGTGTGTGCTTTCATGCATATTTTTTCTATTTTTGCCAAAATTTATATATCCAAAATTAACATATAATTTAATTTTGTATTGTTTCTACTTATATAGTACCACACTGGGCTTTTTTAAAATGATTTTTGTTATAATTGAGATTTGTTCATAAAAAAGGAACATTGTTAGCCTTAAAATGAACGCAGTATACTTACATGTATCAGCCTAAGCACTTCTCAATAAAAACCTGTAAGTTCCTTCCTTTTCAATTTTACCTTACCGACCTCAGACATAAAGCTCTAATCTCTCACAGATGTTAACATATTCATTTTTTATCACAGTAAACATAAAAAAAAGTTTTTCTAATATTCCTGAACATAGATTTTTCCTTGTTTCCTTTGTCAGCTCAAAATGAAGCAGTTAATTGTTTATACTTACGACATTTTGACAAAATTATATAAGTTAAAAGAAGACTCCATATTGTTTTTAAGATGTAAATAACCTTCCTCAACAATCAGACCTCAAATACACTGAGAAAGAGTAGTACTAAGAAGCAAAGTTGTTCATTTTGTCTAAAATTAACAAGGCTTCATTATGAATCAATTAAGATGAGAAAAAAACTTGCATAAGACATATAAAATGTGATAGAGTTCTTTTTGTTCTCAAAATCTGTCCTCTGAATAAAGGAAGTTCTCTAAAAATGAAGCAGCACATTAACATTGCATTTGATTTAAAATCATATAAATCCCAACTATTTTTTTTGGTGGGAGGTAAGGACAGAACATATCCCTGTCAAGGTTGTACTTTCCTGACCTTTATATATTGTTTAAAATTACTCTAGAGAATCAACTCTGAATAGGCCAGTTATATATGACCACACTTAAGGGGTGAAGCGGATTTTTTTCTCCTCTCATTGCCACGGTTTTGTAAGTCGTGCCTGTACCAGTCAGTATTCATATTGGACATAAAAAATGTTGACAGAAGAGGTGCAGACTAAATATACAAATTCCAGAAAACAGCAATCAATTTAGCTGACTGACTAGCTCTGGACAGTTTGTTTTAACTTTTGAAGGTTTATGGAGAATTCTTTTTAGTTTCATCTTATCATCAAGGTCTAGCTGTCAGCATAATATACAAGACATTTGGACCTCTCAGCATCCAACTTCATATTTTCAAGTTTGAAACTGGGGTGTACCTGCCAACATGCAGCAAATACTGGGATGCAGTTTAATTCAGGAAGAAACCTCCTTCATCAGCTGTCTACTCAAGGACAGACAGAACTGCCAGGTCAGGGGAGCCACACCTGGGAGTCCACAACGGCCCTTGCCCACAATACTGAAGGATGTCAGAGCGTCAGTGGGGAGAAAGAAAACCAAAGAAGTGATCTAAGTCTCCTTGCAATCTCCAGGATTGGTCACCATCTAGAAACCCTACAGAATCCCCATATTCATTCACTTGTTTAAACATTCAAACAACGCATATGAATTGACAGGACACAGCTAAATAAATCAAACGATATTCTTGGCCAGTACTGAGCTTACATTTTTATTGGAAGGATTCAAACAAAGAAACAAACCTAATAAATAAGTCATACAGCAGAAGCAAAACAGGCAAATTCACTGTCATCAAGAACCTTGATTTCATTGGGAGGATACCAGCAATAAACAAATGGAATAAGTAAAATATATAGTATGTTGGATATGAGAAATGCTTAGGAAACACCGAAATTGGGAAAATGGAAGTGTTGAAGGATTTCTATTTTAAATTTTATTTATTTATTTCGTCATTCAGTCATTTTGAGAGAGACAGAGACAGAGACAGAGATTCTTAGGCAGGTTCTACACCCAATGTGGAGCTGATGCGGGGCTCGATCTCATGACCATGAAATCATGACCTGAGCTGAAAATAATAGACACTTAACCGACGGAGCCACCTAGGCACCCCTTAGGATTTCTATTTTAAATAGGGATATCAGGGAAAGCGTTTGTGAAGGGGTCGTGTTTGAGTAAAGACCCAAAGGAAAGAAGAGTGAATCTGGCCTCATATATACACACACAGATATATGTATGTAAAATACACATGTGTAAAAATCAAATATATCAAATAGATATGTATAAAATAGACATGTGGCATATATACATATTTTATATGCATATATTAAAACATTTCCAGAAGGGACATAAAAATTCAAAAGCTCCACCCAATGCAGGGGCATAATAGAATGTTACATGCTCAGCTAGAAACCAAAAGGGCAGAGGTGGTGTGTCAGCCCTGGGAAAGCAGGAGATGTGTTTGGAGACAGAATGAGAACCAGACCATAGAGGGGCCTTGCCAGTTCTTGCAAAGTCTTTGGCTTTTAGGCCAAATGAGGCATTTGCACACAAGAGTGACATGATCTCACGTACCTGGGCTGAGATTAGTTTGAGGTGGAGCAAGCATGGAAACAAGGAGATCCATGTGAAGGCTACTCAATTCAGTTAGAATGAAGACTCCAGAAAAAACGTCAGTACAATTCTACAAGACACAGCTGACTTTTAACAAAACATTCATTTAATGTGGTGAAATTTTTTCAGCTTTTGAATGTTGTAGGCAAGAGTACACTTGGTGGATGAATAATACACACACACACACACACACACACACACATATACATCATGTGTGGGCTGTGAGAATTTGCAAGGAAGAAGAAGATAGGAGCATGAGGGAAAAAGGGACATTCTCCTAGCTAGCCATAACAGACTCAGCTCTGTTGATATTAAAAGATCTATTCTGGTAGACTGTGAAAATTTGGAATGCATTAGGATGGATGAGAGTGTGCAGAGTCAGATATGTGTTTAGCCAAATCACTCTTACTTCTAATGAGAAAATGAATCACCATTCTTAATCCCTGTTAGTTTTGACAGTGATGATCATGATGTATTTTAAGTCTGCTAATATAAAGTTTTGGATACACAGGATGTCTTACTGTTCTGCAGGCGCCCAGCACTTAAAATTTCTAGGACAGAGGAGGCATATATTCATGGTGGTAATATGGCAGCTCTCAATATTTCTGAGATACCAAACATTGCTTCATGTATTGTAATTACAAAGACATAAAAATGCAGGTAGTTGGGGCGGGGAACCCTCTAAAGTCACATTTATATTTTACCCACATCCACATATTTTTTTAAATATTGCTTTACCTAGAATCATTCCATTTTGTAAAACTCAAAGAAATGAAAAAGATAGAAATCTACCAATTCAATTCTTCCCATTTCAAAAAAAAAAAAAGATTTTGAGACTAAATAAAGCTTTGCACTTGCATATTTGATCTTAGTTCTGGCACTTTCTAGGACATATAAAAATGTGAGGTAGCTTCAAAGAGTGCTGTGCTCATAATGCCAAGTATATGGAAAAGAAGAAGAAAAATGGTATGGCTCTTCCAGAAATGAGTACTATTTCCCCTTTCCTCTGTGTCACCCAGGAAGAAGATACAGGATTGGGAAATGAAGTTACTGGATCAGGGCAGACTCTTCATGTTCATTCATAGCCAACTCCATGCCAGCGGTTCCTGCAGATGCAGGGAAGCCAGTCAGGCACGCTCCCGATGGGGGAACTAGTTTTATTTAACAGTCGTGAACAGCTGGAGAGCACACAGCTAATGACCGCTTGAGCATGAAAGTGTCTAATGACTGCATATAAAATATGACACGCGATAAGGATAAAAGGTAATAACAATATATAAGAGAACAAATGTGTAGTGAGTGACAGCCCAAAACCTGTAAATCGCATAACAAATTTTAAAAGAGAATGTCATTGCAACGTGCATTCTTATAATAGAGTATTTCTTTCAAATCAGAAATAATTTAAACAATCAGAGAACTTCTCCTTTCAAATACCTCAAAGCTACGTGAAAGGAAACTGATACAAAGATAGCGACAGAGAATAAGAAAACCCCAAACAGAGAGATTTACAGATCTGGCAGGAGCTGTTTCAATAGCATTTAAGCATCATGTGAACAAAAATATTTATGAAATCAAACAACCCTCTGGTCAGAGTATCTCTTACCTTACAGAAAAGGAAAGCTATCAAAAACAAAGTAAGCAGAAGGCATTGCTGAATTCCAAATGCAAGTGAAGGGTGAGCTGTACTTTTAAATAACCGCATATATGTTTTTAGGGATTTGTCTCACAGCATGTGCCTTTTTTTCCCTCTTCACAAAACTGTCAACTGTATCAGTGATGAAAATGAAAAATGTATCACTCAAAACTATTTTGTGCATTTTCTGAACTGTACCTTATCTAGTGAGAAATGAAAGTTCTCTCTCTTTTTTTCCCTGCAAAATACATTTCTATAACATTTCTTCATGATCACAGTAGAACAGCAGGTTGAAGGAAAAAAACCGGACATCGCCAGATACCCACACAACAACTGTTTTTCAGAGAGCTCACTAGGTGCTCCAAGGTACAGGAGGGACCAAAACCCCGCCATCAAAGATGCAGCATCCTGTTGAGAGGAAGGAACCACTTTTAGACCAGTAACACCCTCCTCTGCATTGTTTCCTCCATAGCACTTATTACCATCAGCCATATTAAATATTTTTGTCATTTAGATTTTTATTGTGTTATCCCCACCCTGAAATTCCATGAGGTCATAGATTTTTATGTATGGATTTTTGTCCCGCTGCTTCATTCAATATATAAATGAATCAATATAAAGTTACCAACTATTACTGAAAATTATTTTATCGAATTGCGAGTAAACAACCTAAAGGAAGAGGGAGGAAAACATAACCATTTCTGAGACATTTAAACAAAGCTATAATGAGGTGACACGAGACTGAAAAGAGTGGTCATGGGGGTATGAGAAGGTTTCCATGTTAGTATATCAAATTATGTGGCTACCGTATCAATCACTACACAAAGGTGAAATCTAAATTATTTCATTGTTAGTCCGGCCTCGTCAACCACATCCGAAAGTATTTTTTTTCTTTTTTAAAAATAATTTGGTAATTTCATTTCTGAGGTTCTAACATCACAAAGGAACTTAGAAGTCAATGCTTCTAAATGCCCAATTTTTGGTGGAAACAAAATAAACGCAAGAGGTATAAAAGCATGTGTTAAAGATCCCTTGATTGGTGGAAAGGGCGAGACTGGAACTCATATTCTAAGATACTCACTCTTTGTGTTATGAACTTCTATGATCCACTTGCCTGAAGGTTCTCACACAATGCTGACTGCATTACCTCAAAGAAATATAGCAAAGCTAGAAAATGCTCACAGAGAGACAACTAAACTATTGTTAAAGAAATGGAGCAGCTTTGTATAGGAAGACCTTAAAGATTAGAATCTTCAATCTGGATACTCTGACATCTATTAAATCATGAAGAAGGTTGGTAGTGTGAAAGCCAAGCTATCCACAAACTTCAATTACACAAGGTCTAAGGGCATCCTTTGAAGTTTAAAAGAGATAAATTTAGGACAAATAATGGGAAGTGCCAAACTACTTTATTTATTAGATAGAGTGCTTATGGAAGTAACACGGACTGAAAATATAATAGGTTCATAAAAGGTTTAGATAAAAAACATACAATAAATCAATTCTAGACTATTTAAGGGAAGTGGCCCAATATACCATTAAAACTGCTTTTATCTTTGTCAAAGTACATACAGGGCTCTTCTTGTCTTTAGTGATACTTGAAGTGATCGAGCTTGAACATTTTCACACCAAAATTAAAGAACCACGTGTCTTGGCAACACGGGCTAAACAGTAAAAGTTGATGTGGAGCAGAGCTCTACACCTAACTAATTCTCAATAGTTTACTGTTGACTGGATTAATTTCCCACAGTGAAGATAAAATTTCCAAATGGGACCATTATGAAAATGTGATTTGATATACTGAACTCTCTCTGAGGCTGCATCGTCTCCGAATGTTTGGATTAAATCTCTACATTTAGCAGCAAGATCTCTCTGATTCTGGAATATATACTTATATATATACAGGCATACAAATACACATATTCACAAATTCATAAATATGAAAACATACCAAAGGCTATTTTTCTACCAGATATGCACGCTAGGTTTTGGGACACAGAAAGCTCTATTTTGAAGCCTCTTAGTCTCTTGGTGTTACATCCCTAATATCATGAGGTCTAACACATTTTAAAATGTTAATCTTAGCTGCAAAAAAAAAAAAAATATCACCATGATATATTACTCTCACTCAACAACTAAATATTGAGAGATAATTTCAGATTTATTCGTGAACTTTTAGGTTGAATTGTGTTCTCTTATCATAATTCCTACTGCTACATTGATGTGAATAACTTGTAGAATAATGTTACTGGAACACGTATAAATTAAGCATGAGATTTTTTGGTGAAATGACAAACATTTGTACTTAGACTATAACACAAAAGTAGTAATTACAAGCAAAACTGACAAAATTAATAGTATTCAAATTCATACTAATTCTATGCAAGGGATTATTTTGGTTTACAATAACTAATTGGTTGAGTGTGAATATGGCACTGAGAATTAAAATGGAAATTATTTAGAGATTAATACATAGAGAACAAAGTAGGGGCACCTGGGTGGCTTTGTTGGTTAAGCATCCACCTCTTTTTTAAGTGTTTGTTTATTTTGAGAGAGGAAGAGAGAGAGCATAAATGTGAGCACATTTGAGTGTGGGAGGAACACAGAGAGAACACAAAAGAGAATCTCGAGCAGGCTCCATCCTGTCAGCACAGAGCCTGACATGGAGCTTGATCTCAGGAATCGTGAGATCATGACCTAAGCCAAAACCAAGATGGATGCTTAAAAAAATGAGCAACCCAGGTGCCCCTAAGCACCTGACCCTTGATTTTTGGCTCAGGTCATGATCTCATTGTTCATGGTTTCAGGCCGGCACTGAATTCTGTGCTGGCAGCATGGAGCCTGCTTGGAATTCTCTGTCTCCTTCTCTCTGCGCTTCCCCTACTCGTATTCTCTTGTTCTCTCTCTGTCTTCTCTCTTTCTCAAAAATAAATAAATCAACATTAAAAAAAGAACAAAGTAAATTCTTGATTCACTTTTCACTATATGGCAAAACTTTCAATTAATTCAGATAATTCATCACAATATCATTTAAAGCTCACTTGGAAAAACCCACTAGATATATAATATTTCTACCTCTGTTCTTGCTTTAGAAACCTAAAAGAAGCTCAACAGTGACAATGATCACAATGGAAAAGTGGGTCCTGGAATAACATAAGAGTAATTTTTTTAATGTTTATTTATTTTTGAGAGAGAGAGAGAGAGAGACAGAGAGACAGAGAGAGAGAGAAGGCAGGGGAGGAACAGAGTGAGGGAGACACAGAATCTGAAGCAGGTTCCAGGCTCTGAGCTTTCAGCACAGAGCCTGATGTGGGGCTCGAACCCACAGACCGCAAGATCATGACCTGAGCTGAAGTCAGATGCTTAACTGACTGAGCCACCCAGGTGCCCCAAGAGTAATTTGCTACAAGATGGTTTTTTTTTTTTTTTTTTTGCCTTAAGTGTATGATTACATTAAATATATCCATACTGTCATATGAAAGTTCACAGTTTTCAAAATTCATATAGCCTGAATCAAGTTTGAAGAACATTGGTTTATATCATAATCTCAACATGGTTTGCTAACAATTAATTTTAAAAAATATATAAAATTCCTCTTAAGGTTAGAGCCACATGGGAAAAAACAATGTTATTGAGAGTTTTCTTGGTAATATCTGTTCAATTTACTAAAGCTTAGTAAATGATGTTTATATGTACATTCACTTAATAGTTTTTTTCCTCTCTTTATATAAAGACATTGAATGAGTTAATTTATGCTCTAAAGATCAATTTAAGAGTTTGGAATCTTTCATTTCTCATATTCTCAGGAGGCTTTATGATGATTGACAAGCCTTTTTAAACTAAATATTGTTTTGAAAAATTAGTTCATATTCATAATACTTTCTAATAAGGTACAATGTATTGATTAATGTACAAGGTACAATGAAGATGGTTTTCTAACTGTAGACACATCAATTCCCTTACCTCATACCCAGAGCCAACCATTGTGGCCATTTTTCTATGTCTACTACAGAAATATCCTACATATGCTTCAGAATATTATTATATGCCTTATTTCTCTAACTGGAGGCATTAAAAAAACTACAATATAATGTTAAGAGAATGACATGATATCCATAAGGAATTTATGGTTACTTTTGTAGGTTAGATATTTTAGTAAAACTTGTTCTATGTACAATGCAAGTTTTCTCTTTGCCATGACACAATTTATGAACAAATTTTGATAATTCAATTGTACATATTAATAAAACAGTGCTTAAAATATGGCACATTTGCTGTACTATTACATGCTAAAACCCACTTATTTTTAGTCCAATGTTCTCACTGAAAAAGAAACAAATAAAAATAGCCATTGGCAAATAGAAATTTTACAAAAAGGAAAGCAGGAGTAGAAAAAAGTAGATCATGTATTTTCTCCTTTCAGGAATGCATACATGGCTTAGGTAACCAGGGGGGAGATGGTAAGAATAGAGGGGCAGGGGCCATACTAGAGTTTGCATTCTGGCTCTCAAACGTACTCGCTTTGTGCTTTGTGAAAGTTATCTACCCTCTCTGTGCCTTGGTTCTCTCATTTCAAAAATGAGATAATAATATTATTCATAAAAAAATTCTTCTTTAATGATGATAAAGAAAAACCCTAGATGTAAATCACTCTGAGCAGTGTCCGGCACTTAGAAAATTCTCAAAAAATGACAGTTATTGCCATTATGAGGCTTATTAATATTTAGCCATTTGCTTTAAAACTTTTTAATAACAGATCTAACATCTCCTACAAATAATCAGTATTAGTGAAAGAACTATGGCAGCTTTAATTATTATATAAAGAATAAGCAGTGTGTATCATACAACAGTAGTATATTACATGTATTACCTCATTTAATTATAAAAAAATAAACTCATGCAACTGGTATTACCCGACTTTCCATTTTATAGCAAGGAAAACCTTTTACTACTTTTATAGCATGGTAGAAACAACACAAGGATGGGAATTTTAAGACATAAGTTCTACTTTGTGTTTTGCCAATAACTGACTATGAGATTAAGAACAAGTTGTTTTCTTAAGAAACACACATACACACACACAAATGGGCCTCGACTGAAGCAGAAGTTTTGAAAGGCTGTGTGATACATCAAAGGTACTAACTCACTAGTGTCGGCATCAGTAGTTTCAATAGCTTTGGAACACCAGATCCCATGAGCAAACACAGACTAGAGAAAACTATGCTTCCATCAGTAGTAGAAGACACCAGAGAGCAACCAGGCCATTGGGAATGATGTATGGAGTGGAGGAAAATCACAGACATGATATGGTAACTCAGGGCACACCAGTGTTTGAGGGCACATACAGGAAAACTGCTGGTGGTAGAGAATGGGCAGAGGCAGACATACTATTTATTAGCATAATTCCATTAGCACTTTCAGGCTGGCTATTAGTTTTGGTTCACTTTGAAGCATTTGGTTTTCTAGTGCCACCACCATGCGAGGCATTTAAAATGTCAAGCATAATGCTCAATTATTTTTTTTAAGTTTATTTCGAGAGAGACAGAGAGCGCGAGTGGAGGAGGGGCAGGCAGAGAAGGAGACAGAGAATCCAGATCGGGCTTCGCGCTGTCAGCACACAGCCTGACACAGGGCTTGCACCCAGGAACCGTGAATTCATGACCTGAGAAGAAACCAAGAGCTGGCCGCTTAACCAACTGAGCCACCCAGACACCCCATGGTTAATTTTTTTTTAATTTTATTTGTTCCAATGAATTCAGGGTAAAGTAATATTTCCTTACTTATTTATATTAGAGAGAGAAAGAGCAAGAACACGTGCATGAGCAGGAAAGAGGGGTAGAGGGAGAAAGAGAGAGAATATTAAGCAGGCTCCACACTTGGCACAGAGCCCAGCTCAGGGCTCAATCCTACAACCCTGGGATCATGAGCTGAGCTGATATCAAGAGTCAGACACTCAACTGATTGAGCCACCCAGATGCCCCAAAGAATATATGTTTTTTAACAGCTTTAAATTAGTACACCTCTTGTGAACTTTTTAATCACGTCTGAACCCTGTAATTTGTTTGCAAGTTTCTTCATAAATATAGTACTCTCAGATTAAACACAGCTTTGTTCCTTAGTGGCCAACCAATCTTCCATGTCCATTCCTGTTTTTGCTCCTAGTGATAAAAATGGTGAACTGGCTGCTCTTTGTACACATTACATACATCCTCCAAGCAAAGGGAAAATAACAATTCTATCTTCCCCATTATTTCACCTTTTAAACTTATACTAATGATTCCTAAAACCTACTGCTTTAGAGTCATTTGAGTGCTTAATCATACCCCAAGTACTGACTGTTCTACTTTGTTTCTCAGTAACATACTGCATCTCTTACTTTTTCCATTATACTTATCTCAGTGTACAATACAAAGCTCTGTACATAATAGGTGCTTAAAATGACTATAAAGCAAGAGTCAATTAGAAAAGAATCAAATAAGAATTTGTGTATCTTAAAATAAGTAACGTCTCCTTCATGGTGGTTACTTTCAAGAAAAAATACTAGTTATTTTCAATGTATTTATGAAACTTTCCCTTTTAAAACCGGTTTGTGATCAATTTACGGCTCCAGACATAAACACATCACAGTATTTTCTAGTTATAATGATTTCTCTGGTGTGCATATTCAAATCATCCAGGAAGAATTTTAAAATATGTAAGGCCAGGGGCACCTGGGTGGCTCAGTAGGTTAAGTGCTGACTTTAGTTCAGGTCATGATCTCTTGGTCCATGAGTCCGAGCCCCATGCAGGGCTCTGTGCTGACAATTCAGAGCCTGGAGCCTGCTTCAGATTCTGTGTCTCCCTCTCTCTGCCCCTCCCCCACTCACACTCTGTCTCTCAAAAATAAATAAATGTTGACAAAAATTTAAAATATGTAAGTCCATACCATAGCTCCAAAAAGTCTAGGGTGGGGTCAGTTGTGCATATTAAATGAATAAGATAATAAATTAATCAGTTTGAGGGAAAAAAAAAACTGCTTTAGGGTTCATACTTCTAAAAATGAAAATTGCCTTTTGTTAAAGGAGAGATAGTGAATAGCGTCCACTGGAAAAGGAAACACCGTTTGTGTCCTCAAAGACTTAATCTTTGAATTACTCTATGGTAGTATGTTTATCTTTAAATTATAATCCATAGTATATGTTCAACTTATGCATGAGTTTCCTTATCATACATTTGCTACTATGTGGGAGCTATGGAGCTAAGCATTGGTGTTGTAGATAAAAATCAAAACGATCCTGGATTTAAGAAAGTAATTACAGGGGCTTGGGGGCTCAGTCGGTTAAGCGTCTGACTTCGGCTCAGGTCATGATCTCAAAGTTTGTGAGTTTGAGCCCCGCGTTGGGCTCTGTGCTGACAGCTCAGAGCCTGGAGCCTGCTTCAGATTCTGTGTCTTCCTCTCTCTCTGCCCTCCCCTGTTCATGGTCTGTGCCTCAAAAATAAACACACAAAAAATTAAAAAAGAAAAAGAAAGTAATTACATATAAAAAAGAAACAAGGCATATACAAAAAAATAATTCAAGACAGATGATGACCCATAGTAAAAGAGAGGTGTAAATAAAGAGTTAAGACTTTCTAAAGCTAGGGAGTCTGTCTAGCAGGGGAATCAAAGAGTATCTCAAGTAAAAGCAACACTTGAAGCCTATCTGAATGGTAAGAGGTTTTGTAAGCAGAACCTGGAGGCAGAATGACCAATATAAACAAAGCTGGGCAGATGCAAAATAATAATAATTAAATAATGCATAGAACAAGGAGAATTCTCCTAGAACTGAGTGCTGGTCACTTTGTATGTATTGAGGCAAATCACTAGGTGTGGGCAGGGTGGGGGGATGCTGAAGGAGCTACAATGATTTAAAAGAAGAAACAGATCAGATTAGGTTAAAAAATTTGAATTTTACCTAGCAAGCAGTAACAACTCTGGTAATGTTTATTAGGAGTTTATAATTGCAAAACAAATCTCTAAGTGTTTTATAAGCACAGTTTCATTTAATCCTTTCAGCAGGTTTAAGAAGTAGCCATCATTATCTCATCTTCCAGATGAGGAAACCCAGCCTTAGCTAGATTAAAATCCTTGGCCGAGATTTCCAAGCTCTTTGGTGATGGAAGTAAAACTATGTTGATCCACCCGCTCAACTCTGGAGTGAGAATAATTTACCACTACTTGATAGCATCTGTCAAAACAGAGCTAAGCAGGAAAACTTGCAAGCTAATGAGCGACATGGCTTTATGGGTTTCGCTTTAGTTTCATCTCTGAAGCAAGCCTTTCTTAGATTCTAACATTGGCATATGCCCTCATCTTTAACTTCATAGTACCCTGTGCCTATACTGTTCCTTGCAGGCATCAGATTATTTGTAATTTTTGTTTTGATTGTCTTCTGGAAAATACCAGAAGGCATTCAAGGTTGGAAAGTTTGAATATCACTTATTTTCCATAACATCTCGGTATCTAATTTACTGCCTTCTTCATAATGAAATATCAATGACTATTAGTAAATGAATAATTACATGAAAAATGGATTAAGAAAAATATATTTTAGGAAGGACTAGAGCAGGGAGAGAGAAGATCACCTAGGGGATTTTTGGATGTGTACATAGCCATGTCTCTTGTTTCATTAGTTTCACCTTCAATAACAAATTAAGTAATGAACAATAATCAAATAACATCTTTCAAATTCCCCTTCATCTCCTCTATGATTAAATTGCCATGTTCCCTTATCCACATTCCCCTAAAGCCTCACTCATCCTACAAGCAAAACACTAAATAACTATAAGTGTATTTACCTTTAAATGTTGCTTTTTTTCTACCGTATTTTCATCTCATTGAGGAAGGGACTAAATTATCTATAACTATTTCCCAGGTTCCTAGCAAACCTCATAAAACTCTAAAAAATATGGTTGAACTGAGAAGGAAAGATACAATTAGAACCTCTTCTGTACTGTTGCATGGGAATTAGGAAAAGTATCAATTTTATAATTTTTATAGAGTTAGAATTAAAAAGGTTCATCAAATAATCATATTGGGGTGGAGAGAGTTAGATTTACAAACAATGCATTTTCCCTAAGTAAAAATGATTTTAAAAAGTTTAAAAATGGTCTCAGGAATGATGATTAATGATAACACCCAATTATCTTGGGTAAGTAGGTATACTATGTTTTAGACTAAAATTGACAAGGAACTAGAAATTTTTAGCTAAAAGTGTTTGGGGTATTTCTTGGTTTTTACTCACCAGGGGAGATGTTTTTATATGTTTTCTTTCTATATTTATGATTATCCATTTACTATCCATTCTGAAAAAAAAAAAAACTTTGTCCAAAGCAATTGCACAAAATGTGAATATAACATCATCCAAAGGTTTTATCTAAATTTTAAACATTTCTAAACTCTTAAACACAACATTTCAATTTATGTCTCCATTTTGGATTATAATAAATGCTTTGTAGGCTTATTTGAAATAATACAGGGTATAGCACTGCAAAGAAAAAAAAAAACCTAGCAGTCTTTTAAGAATAAAAGCAAATCAATAGTAATATCTCTTAGAATAGAAGCACTTTCGTTGACAGAGGGAACATAGCTTAATGGGAAGCAAAGTAATCTTTGTTTTCAGTCAGACTATTGGGCTGTGCATGAGAAATGATATGCTCTGACCGCTTGTTTTACATTAAGAGGCAACCTGACATGTTCAAAATAGAGACAGAAAATGATTTGCTTTATAAAGACGGACAACTTAGGGGCACGTGGGTGGCTCAGTCTGTTGAGCACTTGACTTCGGCTCACGCCATGATCTCACGGTTCATGAGTTAGAGCCCAGCATCGGGCTTGCTGCTGTCAGTGCAGAGCCTGCTTCCGATCCTCTTTTCCTCTCTCTGCCCCTCCCCTGCTTGTGCTCCTCTCTCTCTCAAAAATAAATTAACATGTTTAAAAAAATAATAAATATGGACAACTTATGGCTTTAACACATAACAGAGAAAACCTTCATAAGATTATTTTGTAATTTTATGAGTTTGTTTTCAGTTCCCTTTGAGCTTTATTCTTTTAATTAATCATCTCATTGATCCAGAGAGACAATTCAGGACCTGTTCACATTGTGGGCTGTAAATGTGACTAAGCTTTCGCATGTCCAATGTTGGAACTGAAGTCTTATGCAGGTGATGATGCTGATGAAGAAGATGATGATGATGATGAACAGTGTTACTTTAGTATGATAACATAAATGTGTCCAGAGAGACAGGCAAATAGAAATAGAGAAAGCTAAAGATACAGCTCTAGATATAGAAATAAGAATTAAAGAAATTTTTTGCTACGGGCAATGTGGGAAGAAAATGTTTTTCAATCAAACGGCTTCGTTTTTACCTGTAGAGAATAAAGTAACCAATGAGGAGTAAGACCATATAAGCAATCAATGCCTGTTCCAGATTTTAAAATCTAGAAGTGCTTATTTCTGGCTTCTAGAAAATAATTGTATTGTTTTGTTTTTAAGTGCAGGTATTTTCTTTTAAAATTACAGGAGAAGCAGTAACTATGGGTACTCTCATGCAAGTGTGTTAAGTTACAAAAAACCTAGTAAAAGAGGTTTCACATTTTGTGGATAGGTACCTTATGCCTATAAGGTTTGCACACAAACCTATTCACATTTTGTGGATAGGTATCTTATGCCTATAAGTTTGCACACAAACTATAAATTATTCTAATATTTATGGAGAAATGAAAGCAAAAAAATTGTCGCCCTAAACTTCCAATGAGCTCAGCTCAAAAACACAATCACAATCATTTGTTTGCTTTCTCATGCAGGCTACATAGTTATGTTAAAGTTTTACAAAACTCAAGAGTAACAATAATGCAGCCCCTGGTTTCTTTGTGCTATATACCAGAGGATGCTGGAAGAAATGTTGCTTGAGAAAGTTAAACATTTAAGGAGTCATTAGAGTTGACTTGCAGCGACACAGTGAAATACAGTTTAAGTTAGAAGTTATATCTTACTTTGGGGCATCTGGGTGGCTCCTCGGTTAAGCAACCAACTTGGGATTTCAGTTTAGGTCATGATCTCACAGTGCGTGAGTTCCAGCCCCACGTGCTGGCAGTGTATAGCCTGTTGCGATTCTCTCTCTTTCTCTCTCTCAAAATAAATAAAGAAACTTCAAAAAAATCTAAAAACTTATTTATTTCCTCAAAAGTGTTGTTTAAAATATTTTATTTACATTTTTTCAAAATGGTATTTTTACAACCTCACACTGATATATAAAAATTAAATTGAATTAATGTAAAAATGATCTATTTTTAGTACTACTATATAGCCCTTATGTTCATATTTGTTTCTTTTTTCTTTTAATATTTCTATTTTAGGGGCGCCTGGGTGGCTCAGTCGGTTAAACGTCCAACTTCGGCTCAGGTCATGATCTCACCATCCATGAGTTGGAGCCCTGTGTCAGGCTCTGTGCTGACAGCTCAGAGCCCGGAGCCTGCTTCACATTCTGTGTCTCCCCCTCTCTCTGCCCCTCTCCTGCACACTCTCTGTCTCTCAAAAATGAATAAACGTTAAAAAATTTTTTTTAAATATTTCTATTTTACTTTTTTAAAGTAGTCTCCACAACCAATGGAGGGGCTTGAACCCACAACCCTGAATTCAAGAGTCACATGCTCTACCTACTAAACTAGCCAGGGACCTCTTTCATTGGTTTCAATGCTTCCAGGTGTAATGATTAGTTAGAAAATAATCTGGGGGCGCCTGGGTGGCTCAGTCTGTGAAGCTTCAGACTTTGGCTCAGATCATGATATTGCCATTCAGTGTTTGAGCCTCACATCGGGCTCTGTGCTGACAGCTCAGAGCCTGGAGCCTGTTTCAGATTCTGTGTCTCCCTATCTCTCTCTCTGCCCCTCCCCCACTCATTCTACCTTTCTCTCTCTCTCTCTCAAAAATAAATAAACATTAAAAAAAGATTTTTTTAAAAGAATCTGAAACCAGAGAGCATTCCTTAATGTACTATGATGTGGCCACAAGGTGGCTCCAAAGACCACAGTATGTTGTTATTTTACTTCTTGAGAGGTGAATACAGTTTTACCAGGAATGTTAGCAGTAATTTACTCTCTAAGTGGGAAGATACTTCAGAAACATAAACTCATTTTAACCTTCAAATTAAGTTTTGAAATAAAATTTCTATTATTTTAAAATGCAGATATTCAAAACAACATGTCAAATGGTTAAAAACCTTAAAGAATTTGGAGGATTTTGAAGGGAAATGATTACTTGGCCTGCATAATTAATTATTCAACAACATTTCTTTTGCTTAGGTTTTGATAATTAATTTCTCCTCTAATTCTGCACAATTTGATTCTCAATTGATTTCCAACTAAATGAAAGGAAAATACCTGCAATTTAATGAACTTTCTCACTAGCATAAAGAATTTCAAAACTAAAGAGAAAGCATGCCTAGTTTTTTTTTTTTTAATCTTTAGAGGCTTCCTTCTAAAAGTACACACTTTGAGAATATCTACTAAACTAAAACATATAACATTAAGAGAATATTTTAAGTCAGACATCTTAATCATCCATAAGATGAAAACATTTATCCAAATATTATAGTGAAGTCAGGAGGAGAAATGACTGTTATTAAATAATCACAGCATTTATTTAGTAAAGATGACATAAGAAGACAGTGAATTTGATTAAATAGTAAATATATATATATAATACATATAAATATATAGCTATGACCAAAAATGAGGATTATCTTTATTATGTTCACAAAAATACATCTGTTGGCTAGGTTTAGTGGTCTCTATTATGACTTGTTTCACCTTTCCATGTGGATGGATAATAAACTACTAAGTATATTCTTTCAATGTGTTAATATCTAAAATAAGTACATTAATTAGTCCTGGGTTATAAATGAGACTGAAATATGAAAACTGTGATATAATTCTGGATTTCAAAAAAGGAGTTGTAAAAAGAAAGATATTTATGGACTCACAGAAATGTATGTTTTATGACCTCAATGTTTTGGTTTGTTTTTGTAAGTCATAAAATTCATTCCACATGCCTTTTAAATTACCATATACAGCCCCAAGCCAGAAGAAGAAAAAGCGATTTTAAATTGATCTTCATATCACCTTAAATATGAAGGATGAAAAGAAAGAATTATCTAAATAAAACCTGTTAGAATTTTCACATTTTGCAGCAGATCCTATGTCTTCATCAGACAGTTTCTGGAACCTAGTCTAAGAAAGCAGTAGTCCACTGACCTTTCAGCTTGTAATACAGACTGCAGAATTATTCTTGAGATTTATGGGTATCCAAACTTTAATGGGATTATTTCTGTAATGCACTGCCTCTGTTCATCATTCTTGTTCTAATTCTCATTACTCTGACCTCAAGAAGGAGAATCTGTTAAAAGAACCATTACTGCCTGTATTCAGAAATGGTTCATGTTTCACCTGAGTGAGTTTATGTGGCTTATGGAACTCACAACAGTAAGTCTCTATCTTTCTAATGCTTTCTCCCTCCTCTGTCCCCTTTTTGGGTCCTTGTATCATTTTCAAAATTCATGTCCATCAATTCCCTAGATCATGCAATTACTATGTGTGATTCTGAGAATGTAATTTAAGTTTTCAGGTTACATTCTCTCTTTATGCAACTGACATTTTCACAATCATTAGGGAATGAATATATTTATAGCAGTTATATACTGAGCCCTTGCCAGATACCATAGTAGATTGTATGAGCCCTTTCTAATTACAGCAATAGATAAACTGTGTCTTTGAAAAGTATATGATTCAAACTTCAAACAAAAAATAATTGGAAAAAAATATGATGTTATCAGTAGAATTAGTGACAAAATCTGACTTAAAACACCAAGGATTTTTCATTCCAACTCAAGCACAAAATTACAATTATAGGATACAAGTTAAAACTGTCAAAAATTTTAAAGTGGTAGTCCAACTCGTATGCTATGGTTAAAATAAAGCACACTCAATATTTATTAAAAAAAAGAGCATAGATCACATGAATTTACATATAGTAGTAATAATACCAATAAAAATAAAAGGTAACAAGAATATATAGCACTAGAACAGCTATTTTCAGGTATTATATTTTACATTTATAAGTTTTAAAAATTATAATAATTGCACTATTATGTAAGTGTAATTATTAACCTCATTTTACAGATGAAAAAGTATCAGGAATATTAAATATTAAATATATGGTAAGTGACATAGGATTTGAAGCCAGACAGCCTGGTGTCACAGTCCATACTTTTCTCCATCAAAGAAATTCTAATAAAGGCAACCTTGCCAATCTTACCATTCCAAGAAAGGAACCTCAGTGCTTCTGGCATGTAGACTTATCACTGTGTAGCCTCCCTATTAAACATGACCTTCATCGGGTGTCCTTACAAGAACAGAATATTGTATGAGAAACTTTTTCACAGAGTGAACAAGTTTCAAACACAATGGCTTCTATGCCAGTGCATATTTTAATTACTCATGGGTTTGTGAGACCTTCTGTCAACAATTTTCAGCAATAGAATTTGGGGGTCCACGTGGCCTTCAGATATGTACTTGTTATTTAGGCTTCATGTCTGGGATGAGAATATTAGTCTCAAATTTAAAGCCCGTGCTATAAGGTGACAATTGTCTATTGCAAACGAGAAGTATAACATAGAACTCCAACCAAGATGGTGGCCCCTAACTGAAGCACCAATTCAGAACCCACTTTCAGGAGGCCACGGAATGAATCTGAGGTTACATGAAAATGTATCTTGAACTAATCTGCTAACACATTGTGGCAATTTCCTGAAAGATGTCACGTGGCTTTGAATATATTTTTAAATTTTATTTTATTTTTAATTTTGTTAATGTTTGTTTATTTCTGAGAGAGAGAGAGAGAGAGAGAGGAGGGGCAGAGAGAGGAGGAGAGAATCAGAAGTAGGCTCCAGGCTCCAAGCTGTCATCACAGAGCTCCTTGCAGGGCTCGAACTCATGAACCACAATATCATGACCTGAGCCGAAATCAGATGCTTAACCAACTGAGCCACCCAGGTGCCCCAGAATATAATTTTTTTTAAAAAGTATGTGAATTAGAGCCCCAGGTCATTCATTATAAAAGTACCTAGTACTCGTCTTTCTTACCCAAACTGGGTGATGATAACAAATCATGTGATTATTTATTTAATGCCTCGGTGTAGCAGAGGTTAGGTTTGGTTTTGTTTTTCTCTCTCTCTCCATGTGTGGACCTTGGGATGCTCGCGCAGTATGTGGCTTACAGTAGGCACTTTAAGAATACATACCAAATGGAGGAATGAAAGAATAAATGAAGGAAACAAGATATGAAAGGTTTCTTCAGTAGTTTAAATAACAGAAAATCAAAACTGAAGATTTTGTGTTAGGTGGAGAAATAGGTGACTGACTAAATGATATCCTGTTATCTAATTCACTGCTTTTCCATGAAAATTGAAACATTGAAAACATAACTACCGAGGTGCCTAGGTGGCTCAGTCAGTTAAGCGTCCGACTTTGGCTCAGATTGGTGGGTTCAAGCCCTGCATATGGCTCCACGCTGACAGCTCCCAGCCTGGAGCCTGCTTCAGATTCTGTGCCTCCCTCTCTCTCTCTACCCCTCCCCTGCTTGTGCACTCGCTCACTCTCTCTCTTTCAAAAAATAGAATAAAATAAAAAACATAGTTACCTAAGATTTCTATTATAACTTATGTAATATTTACTGTGAATGTATTTGTTGTCAATATCTTACATTAGAATCACCTCTCCTCAAGTACAATGTTTACAATATTTGGATTCATCTTTATATTTCCAGATGAGGCACGAAGGGACTGGCTCATAGAAACTTCCCCCAAAATAAATGAAATCAATTAGAAGCTGGGGGAAAATTGAAAGAGTTATTGTTTACATTCCAGGAAATTATTTAAATTTATAAAGGAAAATAAAAGTGAAAAATATAACCCATGTAAAAGAATATGATAACCTAAAACCAAAGGAGGTTAAATTAATTATTGCGAATTTTGCATCATCATAGTGCTTAGCCTGCTGCCACTATTAAAAATTGAAAATTTCCATAAGGAGTTTTTTGAGGACAATGGTCGATATGGGACATCACACTTTGCTTCTAGAAAGGTCAGGGTTCTTCTTTTCCACATTTTTTTTAACCTTGGCCTTACCCAGAAATGTGTTTGATTTAGACCCTACCTATCAAGTGAAGTGAAATAATGTTTTTTTTCTCTGAAGTCAAAATTATGGTTATCATTTCTCTAGTTTCTCCACTGGGTTGGATGTTCAATAGAGATTGTACATGTAACAATCACATGGCTTTGCCCTAAAAAAGAAAACATGTTTTCCCCTCACTTTGTGCAGATTTCATATTCTATGATGGAGGCTAATCCAGTTCTGAGAAAAAAAAAATAGTAAAGAAATGATTTATTATAACTTAAATTTAGTGCTATTCATTTCCCAACATTTATTTATTTTTTTAGTATGGGAAAGAATATTTGTGCCTATTCCCAAGATAGTGAAGTTTTACAAATTTAATTTTTAAAATGCAGAACTATCTAGTTATTAAATGTTAAAAAAAATTAGGGCATGTATTTTAAAAGGCATAGTAGCTAGAACAGAAGAGATTCTTAGACAATATGTAGAGTTCTCATTATATTTTTACTTTCATCCATCCAAAAATCATGTCCAGTAGGAAAAAAAAAAAAAACTCCTTTGTTTCATGGAGAGAAATTCTACAGAAAATCTCCACTCTTCAATTCAGCAGGAATACACGCAGAGACACACACATACACACACACACACACACACACACACACACACACATAAAGAAAAAGCAGAAAGATGGAAGAATGCCTCTAGGTCCATGCCTGTATTTAGGATGCAATGTTGAACAAATCTCCAAAAGAATAGCTGAAGCCTGGGTGAAGGAGTTGATCAAGAAATGAAGACTTTCCATAGGTTTTTATTCATAGGCAAAGGCTTTCATACCAGTCCCGCTTTATCTGCTGGGAATACATTCCAAGACCCCCAGTGGATGCTGGGAACTGCAGATAGTACCAAACTATGATTCTACCTATACATACATTTTGTGATCAACTTTAATTTATATGGGCACATTAAGAGATTGACAACAAATAATAAAATGAGACAATTATAACAATACTATAATAAAAGTTACATGAATGTGGTCTCTCTCTCCCTCTTAAAATATCCATACTCATTCTTCTTCATATGATAACGTGAGGTGATAAAAGGCCCACATGATGAAAGGAAATGAAGTGAACGATATAGGCGCTGTGACATAGCGTTAGTCTACGACTGACCTTGTGATGTCTGGAGGGTCATCTGTTTTCAAATAACACCTGGCTGTGAGTAACTGACAGCAAAACTGTACATAAGGGGGGATTACTGTACTCAAATTTAAGTAGCTAGATGTAGACAGAATAAATGTGCATGTTGGTGGGTTTTACACCCTAGAGAGTAAACATCAAAAAGTCACTTTGGCAACCAAATACTGCTTGAGACTACAGAGCAGGAATAAACCCCAACTTACCGTGATTTAGGAAGAAGCCCCAAAAGAAGAAAAAAAACGAAAGAAAGGAAAAACATATATACTTGCCAGGGTTAATTGTTAGTCATTGTGTACTTGATGTTTGCTTATTTGATTGAATAAGTTGACATATATGTTATTTTATTCCAATGGTTTATTTCCTTTACGTATCTGCTAAAGCAAATAAAATACTATGCTGTTGGTATTAAAAGTACACGTAATTCCTATTATTTATTTTATCAGCAGAAGATTTAAACCAATGAGTTAGAGCTAGTAAAATATTAATATTTTAGTTATTTTAAGCAAAAATTTAAATAAAATAATAAATATATTCCACATTTAGAAGATTTACATGGTGGACACAAAAGTATTAAAGTCCTGCAGATAGTACAAATATTTTCAAATCTACCTAAGTAAAGGACTATTAATTTATAGCCGATGCTTGTAAGTCAAATTATCCGAAAATATTATGGAACCTCATCTAAATGTGAAGTCTGATTCAAGAATTATGGAAACATTCTTTACTTTTAGAAATCCCAAAAGTTACCATGGTTTTCAAATGGAGTGGATATAACTTGATTTTATTGGGAGCAAAGTTATATACAAAAGGAGGCCCAGTCACATTTTTAAAACTTATATTAGCATTATGCAAAAAATGTACTCAATAGTCAAGTCAAACATATTGATTGCCTTTGGTCCGTTTACATAACTATGCAAAATTTCAACTTTGATTCTTCTATGTATAAATTCTACATGAACATTGCAGAGAATTACCAGAATAATCCAAGTTAAAACATTTACTTTATTGAGTTTATTGACTATTTTAATTTCCGTAGATTCTGCTTAACTTGAGTATGATTACGGTTTACGTTTCCCAAATTTTCTACTGAAAACAAAAAGGAGCAATGACAGTTCTTTACAGTGTCTATGAAAGACATGTGCTCATTTTATATCAGTTTACATCCTTATATTATAAACTGGTAATATTCGTGTCTTGCAAAAAGAAGAATCAACATGTCTAATGAAAGACCGCATCCTGGAAAGTGCAATTTATGTTTAATTTATTTTTAAAACCAGGACTGCCCAACTATTTCAATATTTTCTGTTACAGTAAATCAACAAAGATTCCCAATCAATAAACCAATGTACTGAATATAATAACTCATGTCTATGCATTCTACATTCTGATACTTTGGAGAAGTCATTTCATTAATAAATGCTGCAGTTCCCATACTTTCCTTGCTAGTGCAGTAAACTACATTGGTGCCAATTTCAATTCCTTAAAAGCCTAGGTGTTATAATATCTAAAAGAAGTGCTTTCATTTTAAGGGACATGAAGCAGCCAACTGAACTGTCATAGACTTTATGCTATAATGCAACGTACAATGTAATAAATCAAAAGTATAATATAGCAAATGACAGGGTAGTGGCTATAAAAATCACAAGACTTACAGAAATATTATTTCATATAGGGTGACATTTTTAAAAAGCACATGGAAAACTCATTCAAGGACCTTTGTAACTGCCATAAGTGAGGGAGGAGACAAAGGAGGGAGGGAGAGAGAGGGACAGAGAGAGGGAAAAAGGGAGGGAGGTGCAATGAGAGAGAGAGAATGAGTGCACACTACAAAATTTCTGAGCATCATCAGGGCTCTGAAGTGTTTAGACATGTCATTTAATGATGAATTTCCTGTTGTGAAGGAATGTTGTATTATACCTTACAGTCTATTGCTAAATTCTGTCCTGAAGTCAAAGGTCATTTAACTTTGTATATTTTTGCATCAGGTAGAGTATGGAGAATCCAGGACACTTTCCAAAAGAAGGGGGTGGGGTGTGGGGAGGATATTGAGATCACATAGTTTGGTAAAGTGCTTTATGTTACTGGCAAACTCTGTACTACATTCCTCTACTACAAGGGATTGTTATATGAAGGTATTTCAACTCCCAAAGGCAGTCACTATTTTTAAGGAATGCTACATTTTACTTCCTAAAATGAGGCGACATGTAATTTCATTTTATTCATTCTTACTCAATTTCCAGTTTCCGCTTTCTTTAAATCTACCACCCATGTGGTAATGTTTAACAAATATCTCTTAGCAATACAGAGGACAGACCATCACATACATTGCAAGAGAGAAATAGGACAAAAATGTAAAGACGTTTGTGAAAATAAAGCATCTCTATTCTTTAAAAAAAATCAAATTACTTTTTTGTTGCAAGAAGTTGCATTGATGATAAAGAGTTAAACAAAAGTTCTTTTGAAACAGTTTTTATAAAACTGTCAGATAATTTAACTGATCAGTGTTCATATAACATTAAGGATAATGCATTTCCAGCAATCTACAACCTTAATGTGATAGATGTTTTCTTACAGGGTTTGACTCTTGAGTTAGTTGAAGTGAGCAGTGACAAAGGAGGTTATGGCAAAGGCAAAAATGGCCTCATGCTTTAGATACCCTTACGAAAGACACTATGACTGGATTTGAAAGGGCTCCAAGTCTCATACTAAAATGTCAAGTGAAGTGAAGCTGCTGTAAAGCAAAGAAGAGAAGGGAGGTGACCGTGAGCTGATATTGTTATCTTAGAAAACAGGCACTCCTTGTTGATTGAAATCTTCTCGTTCTTCATGCGTGAAAAAAATCTGTAATTTTGAGTGTTGAACTTATTAGAGATAAAAGCAGGGAATGTTATGTTAGTGCTCTCTGAACATAATCCAAATGCTTTAACCAGAAAAAAAAAAAAAAAGAGAGAGAAAGAGGGCAGATTTAAAAATGTTTAAATTTGGGACATTTCTTTCTACCTGTATATTTCAGATTATTTTAATTATGACAAAATAAATTTTTTTCAGTGAACTCATTGATGTGAATAAAGTGTCAAGAAAAGGAAAATATATTGCCCTATGTTTACTTTCATTTCTCAAATATGTGTTCATAATGATATTCTTTGGGCTCTGATTTTTTTTCAAAATATTCATAACAGGGTATGGTGCATTATACTTAGTATAATGCCTTATCAATATCACTATTGCTCAGTATTAGCCTAATAAGAATGAAGGCACCATTCTTGCTACTTGACTTTTAACTTCAGTTTATTTCAAACAGGACTGCTAAATATAATATGGTTAGTAAAGTGACTTTCCTGAAACCCTAATCAGATAATATTTTAGGTTAATCAAAAGTAGAGCTTTCAAACATAGACTTGAAATCTGGAGATCAAATATCTGCATAAAATTACTTATGATTGGTACAAATAATGTTTATATTTCTTTTCTTATACTTTGCTACTTCATTTCAGTATTTTACAAGCACTTCTAATGTGGTAACAGTATTAGAATGCAATTTGCGGAGTAGAAATAACAATATACTGTGGCTAATAGTTTTCAAACCCAAAGGCTAGACTAGAGACAGTTGGGTTTATATCCATGATTTGTATTAATTGCTTACTATGCAGCACTCTTCCTGATAATAACACTTAACAAAAATATGGTTCACTTTGCTGCTGAATCAGCATCATTGGAGCTAATGATATTCCTGTGCTGCAGCCTAGCGGAATGATTTGGTATAAAAATGACATATTCCAGGAGGACACAGTGTTATCACTTGCTGCAAAGTAGGTTAAGAAACATAGGAAATAAGTCCTATGTCCAGAAATCCCCTAGATAATATATTATCTGCCTCGATTTTTTTGTTTATATGGGAAATTAAATATGAAGATCATGAAATGAATATTAGAGTCTGGACAGGGTTCACGTATTTTGGAATTAACCTTTCGGTTTCAAATATACTCTTTTTCAACAAGAAAAAGCCATTCACCTTTCAGATTACACTACTTTCTTAATAATGTGCCAGAAATGTACATCTCCCTAGATAGAAAATCAATTTTCCATCTTTTTCTTTTTTAAAGAAAATCTCAGTGTGGTAAAAATCTGTGTGATATTAAACCGAATACCTGTGCAGTACTGGTATCACCAAATAGCTAGTTTTTATAAACATCTAGGAATAACATCTGAAGTATTGATCAGGTACCAGGCAATTTAACCACTGGCCTCCTACATATACATACATATGTGGATGCCATAGACATTATATGTTGCTTTCTTATTTTCCTGTTTGCTTGGTTTTTTCCAAAGCATATAACTGTATGGAATCCTATTCTTTGATTGGAGTCAGGGAAGGCATATGCATTCACCAGGAAAGTCAATTTGTTAGCAGCAAGTATTTGAAACCAAAAAAAAAAAAAAAAAAAAAAGTGTCTGATTTCCTGAAAACAGACATCGACTCATACTTTAAAGACAGCTGGGGAGAAAAAAAAGTGAAAGGAAACGAAGGAAGCATTTCTTTATGTTTTTATCATCAGGATGGATTTGTATTTGATGGGTCCCAAACACACAGACACATTCTGCTTATATTTGTATACTCCCCGATCTCCCCCCACCATAAACTACTTATGCATTACACATTGAATACATTTGTGCCACATTTCGTACACTGCAAGCATTAGGGACAAGGTACATGATCTATGCAACTTATATACCTATTTCTCTCTGACACAACCTCTTCCTGTTTTCTTCATCACTTAAACTAAAAATGAACCTAGAGCTCTTGTCAATGACATAATGTTTTCATGAAAGTTCTACTAATTAAAAATCCTCACCATACCAGACCTAAAAAATGAGCACACTCTTGCCAAGTGTTATTCACCACAGAGAAGCTCTTGTAGCTACATTTTAAAGAAGGATAGGGAGGGGGATGGTGTGGAGGAAGAAAGTCTACCAACATATGCATTGAAGTATAACTGTTGTCAGCATCAGAGGGACAGATGATTTTTTAATATAGAGCCTTTAAGAAGGAAGAAGAAGAAGAAATAATGCATCTCCAAACAGCTGAGAGTAATGGATGTGCAGTTTTGGATAACAGAAGCTTTTACTGGGATGAAGAACCACTATTATAAAGAGATTTCTGTTTTTTTGAAGCAAAAGATGATAGGGCAGTTTCAAAATGATGTTTGTCTTTGATTGCACCTGTACCCCCCACCCCCTTTTAATCATGAGGAGATGGTAGGTTTCTATTGTGGTGACATAAAAACACTTTTGGACTACTGCTTTTGCCCATACTTACAGTGCTATCAATAGTTACTTGTTGGGGCCATGCATTTAGACTCACAACGTGCTGCATTAATTTAACACCACATAAAATATGGATTTTATTGCAGCAGAGACAATAAATGCTGCTGACTACATGCATTTAGTCTCCCTTCTTCATCTTTCCCCTTGCACTTCTGACTCAGATATGAAATGTGCATGTAGGAATTATGCCTCTTCTATTTCTGATGAATGCCAATCTCTTTTATTTATGTAGATGCTTAGTGACCATTGACAGTTTCAAGGAATCTGTCGACTGCCTGTCATTTCTCTTTATACTGAACATACAATGAACTATGACTATGAATAAGCGCAGAGTGAATCCATTCGTATGGAATGCAAAGTAATGTTAGATGATGTGAGAGTTCACAGCAACAAGGTTATCTCTTCAACTGATTTTTCAAATAAAGACAAACTAGTACGAGCATGACAAATTACACTCAGTGATCTGTTTTTAGCATTTGTTCAGAGTGAATGAATTCACAAACTCTAGTATGATGACCCACTGTTGAGCATAATATATAATTTAATCTAGTTTTACGTTACCTCCATAGATATTCAAAGCCGTTGTTTCTAGAATCTAATATATAGAGTTTTATGCTTATTAATTTCTTCATGTGTTAAAATAAGTATTTGGAAATAATTGCTAAATACAACTTAAAAACAAACATTACCCCCACCCCCACCCCCAGGGAGAGAAAATAAAAGACCTTAAGGGGGTTAGGGGGGAAAAAAAAAAAGAGGAGGTGGGAGAGATGAAGTCTTCCTACCTTTTTTTTTTTTTTTTGGCAGCTTCTGGATAACGGAAGTTGGTTCCAGCCAAAATAACCCTGGAGAAATTGTCACTGTGTCTCCTTTTTGTTTGTTTTCGGCTGTTATTTTCTATCACTGATGCTACTCCAATCTAACTCAAGCTTTCTCTCAGCATTACTTTCAACTCTGGACGGCAGGGAACCGAAGAAAACGGGGGCGAGCTCTCTCTGATTGGCTTTCATTCAGTGCTTCTGATTAAGAGGAAGGGAGAAAAAGGAGAGGAGGGGAAAAAAGCCCTTCCTCACGCGGAGAGAAAGGTTCTGCTGATAGAGCGGCAGTCCTCGCCATGGGAAGGTTAGAGACTGGGGAAGTGCCGGCTTTTGCTAGCACACAGCGATTTGCAAGTGAATGCGAGGGGAGGGCGCATCCAAGACGAGAGCTGTGGATGAAAGGCTTCCCCTCCCCCGCAGGGCAGAAAGCCTCTCTGTTTCAAGGCTAAGGTAATCAGCCCAATCTAATCCGGCTGTGTCCGTCACGCAATCTCAGGAACAGGACTGCTTCTTGCAATTCTTCTTGAATAGATGCTTCTTCTGACATATATATTCCTGCACCACCCTTACACCAGACTACTGAAATACAAGTATTTAGCCGAGTGCCAAATCACGTTGCAACCAGATCTGATACGTTCCCAGAGTGATTTGGGTTGAGGTTTATGCTTTTTATTTAATTTTGCTTGCAGTGAACTTTCTTCTTTGATTCTCCAAATACCTTATTGTTGTTACTTCTTGTCATAGGAGAACATAACCTGGCTGATCGTTTTTGGAACGTCCGTGAGCCAGTCTGGTCTCCTTAATCTGATATCTGCTTTGCATTTTTTATATTTTACAGATAAAATATTTTATTCATGATTCAAATATGCAGTTAATACTATTACAATGTTTAGACTTCGGACTTAACACAATCTTTTTTTTTTCTTTTTTTCCTAGAAATTTGAATTTCCTGCCCAAATGTGTGTGGGGGCAGATGTAAGTACATCTGGGTGTTTCTATTTATTTATCAAACATCTGATTGTCCATCTCTCTATTTTCATCTATCTCTACATTAATTTGTATTCGACCAAAACCTTACCAAAGGATGTCAGTATAGCTCCATAAAATAATGGACACCTTTATATTTTTCTGGCTACATATAGATTTCTTTTTAAAGTAAATAAATTTTATAAACATACTATGAAATAATAATGTACTATAAAATGATTTTACAGCTGGAGAAGGGATTGTGGAGATAATCTTGTCTAGCTATGACTTTTATAAAACTGGACAATACTTCTTAGAAATGTTAAATGACTTGCTTAAGGTCACAGAGCTAAGTGGTGATATAGTTAAAACTATAATGACTTGATATTTAATAGTTATATAAATATGTTTATGTAAGTATATAACATGTATTACCTGTATTTATAGTTCCACTTTAGTACTGTTTCTGAAATGTCATACCACCTCCTGGGCACATATCTGATTATTGCAATATCAGTAGGTCCTTTATACAGTAAGCATAATGAGAAAGGAAAGAAATTTAATCTGGGAGGAAAAATGGGGGGAAGGAGATGTTAATTCAGATTGCAAAAAAGTTTTAGTATACCAAATGTTATTATATGACCAATGTTACTAACTAGTTTTCTATTTTAAAATATCAAATATTTCTGGGGCACCTAGGTGGCTCAGTTGGTGAAGGGTCTGACTCTCATTTCAGATCAGGTCATGATCTCAAGGTTCTTGAGTCTGAGTCCAGCCTAGACCTCCAAGCTGACAGCACTGGAGCCTGCTTGAGATTCTCTCTCTCTCTCTCTCTCTCTCTCTCTCTCTCTCCCTCCGTCTCTCTCTCTGCCCTCTCCTGCCCATCGTCTCTCTTTCTGTCTCTCTTTCTCTCTCTCTCTCTCTCTCTCTCTCTCTCTCAAAATACACAAATACACTTAAAAAAAAATAGAAAATATTTCTGCTCAACAAAATGATATTTAGAGCAGAAAACGATTTTTGAATCTTGATGTCACATACGAGGGCACTAAACTCTGGAAAATTGTAATGTGTGTGATAATCGAGTTAGAATTCTCAACCTGATCTCTTGCTTACCCATAGTTTTTTCAACAGAATGCTTTAACGTTACAGTCAGGTAAAAATAAGTACTCCAATTTTTTTCCTGTAATGCATTTGTTAATATACATTAATATACATGTGTGCCTTCAATATAATACTGCCATTGACATATTAAAGTTGGTTGTCAAGAGAAATTGTAGAATCTCATACTGTTTGTATGTTTTACAGTCTTTAGTTAAGTGCGGGAGGGATGATGGACACACACATGATGGCCTCTTTCTGTATGCTTGTTTGTTGTTAGTTTTAGAATAAATGACTGCATATGTGATGAGTTATTTGGATTACATTTAAATGGGTCCAATTTAAAAAATAACCAAAGGCTGAAATCAGATGTGAAATGCTATTTTATTCATGAAAATATATGATGTGATGATATATTCCTAAAATAATAGTTTCTCAACAAGACAGAAGTTTGTTCTTCTCTTACATAAATTTCTGAGTTGGTATCATTGCCCTGCTCTGTGTAGTCATCAGAAACTCAGATTGTCTTCATGCTCAACCATTATTAAGGAATTGAATTCATATAGATGACCCAAGAGAGATCACCCCCACATCTGCTTTTTATAAAGAGAAATAAAATGAAGAAGAAAAGGATGCTCCCTTCCCTTAGAATCTTCTGTGATTTCATTGGCTGAAAACTAGATACTTGACCACAAATTTGTTGTGAGAGAGACTTGGGAACATAGTATTTATTCTGCAAAGCCATTTGCCCAGCCAAGGCCATTGATACTTTTAGAGAAGTAGATAACAAAATTGGATACAAATAGCAGTAGTGCTGGCATATGTTTTCTAGCTTTTTAGAGGAAAAAAATTGTTTTTGTCTAAAATTGAAATTCATCGTAGTGTTGGAGAACGGCACCCATGCAAAATGATTGTAATATTTTAAAGCTTTACAGTATGAGACAATGGTCTTGCCTGTTACTGCATTTTCTTTTATGATCAGGCAATATGTGTAGTAAATAATAAACATCTATGTATTCCAAAGTTCAGGAAATACAGATACAGATATATGAAAGAGAGAGAGCATTTGAAAAATGAATGTATTAAAACTTATCCCATTTTCCTTGATACCCTCCTTTTAAGAGAGCGACTCATATGCTATCTTATTGAACATAAGCTTTAGTAATAAAAATTAAAATACAGAACAAACAGAACATTACTTCAAAATTAAAACCTCTAATAAGGAGTTTTGTTTTATTAAACAATATAATTTTCAATTCCTTCTTTTTTTCACTCTGTAAATGGGTTAACAGGATTCTGCAAATCTTTCTATTTCTTTTGAGTTTTCTGTAGAAATATTACGCAAACTAGTTGTGTGAGTTAGGTAAAACTGCCTTAGAGTCACCAACGTTAAGAAATGGTAACCCACAGGGGCACCTGAGTGGCTCAGTTGGTTAAGCATCCGGCTTCAGCCCAGGTCATGATCTCAAGGTTGGTGGGGTTGAGCCCCACCTTGAGCTCTGTGCTGACAGCTCTGGAGCCTGTAACCTGCTTTGGATTCTGTGTCTCCCTGTCTCTCTGCCCCTCCCCCACCCCCCGCTTGCTCTTTGTCTCTCTCAAAAATAAATAAAGATGATTATTATTATTATTATTTAAAGAAATGGTAGCCCAATGAAAAGCCCAAGAAAAAGAAAAGACAGTAAAATATGTATGAATGGGATCAATGAGTCAGTGCCTCAGAAGTATCCCTCATTGTAAGGAGAGGCCACATGTCCATTGTAAGAAAATAAAAGCAGATAAAAACTTGAAACAAGTTATTTCTATACTTTTAGGTTTTTTATTTTTATTTTTTAAGGTTTTTAATGTTTATTTTTGAGAGAGAGAGAGAGAGAGAGAGAGAGCGAGCATGAACCAGGGAGGGGCAGAGAGGAAAGGGGACAGAGGATTCGAAGCAGGCTCTGTGTTGACAGCCTGACGTGGGACTTGAACTCACAAACCATGAGATCATGACCTGAGCTGAAATCAGATGGTTAAACCCACTGAGCTACCCAGGCACCCCTATTTCTATACTTTTAAAACTAAATGAGAAGTTGCACAAAAGATGCCTTACTATAATCATAAAACACTCAAAAAATTGAAGAGAATTCTGTCATTATAATAATGGGATCTTCTGAAGGCTGACCACCTTCAGCAAATGTAAAATACTCAATTTGGTTGAAACCAATTAAATAAAACAACCTTCTATTTCGTGTGGAATTATATGCCTAAAAGTTGTCATGCTGTTGCTAAATAATGTGTCAATCTTTAAGGTGTCACTTACTAAAGAGCTACATACTTGTTAAAATCAATAGCTTCTCAGCCACCCTTCCCTGGGTTCCTTTTAATCTCTAGTATTAGAGATAATATGAGTTTCCATTATAACAGGAAATTAAACCTAATTCTCTCTCTATGGCTATGAGATGAATGTAGAGAATGTCTATACCACTTCCTTCTCCACAAATACATTGGAGGAAGAATAATTTTGCGTAGTATTTTGACACTTTTTTTTTTTTCCTAATTTCCTTCCAGTCTGCCTTATGGACTGTAGAGTCTGGAAAACTAAAAATTACATTCCCCTGGCAGTGAGTGCTCAGGGTGGGGGTGGGGAGTGATTCATATGCTGTTTTTCAGATGTCCTCATGATCCTTAAATTAGAAATTGAGTCAAATAAGGAGAAAGGGAAGGGGGGGAGACGTTGATCTGGCCACCATGGAGGAAGCATGGTTTTGCAGTCACCCTTACCTGAGGCCATGTTGGCAGCTGTTCGCACCACAGCCCGGGATGTGTGATTCTGGGGCAGGAAGTACACTTGCCAATCACCTAGTCCTTCTCCTTCTGATCATGTTGTAGGCTCCCATCTACATTCAAGATGCAATTATCACCACCACCACCGCCATCATCGTCATCATCACCTAACCTGGTTTCTGTTATCTGCAAGTAAACTGTCACTGAAACCTGTTTATAACAGTAACTTCTGTTACTGTTACTTTTTAATCGTATTTCAGCATATCTTAGATCACATTACTTGGAAGCAAGGGGAGGGAAGACTGACCAGAGAAAAGTTAAAGGATCAAATAGCCAGTTATATTTTTAAAAAATGTAATTATTTTGAAAAACAATCAAGAGTTAATGAAAGAACATGTGGTCTTAAATTTATTTTGATCTTCCTGCCCCCTCCCTTTATGAGCCAGGTGTTCTGTGTACTTTAGGTGTAAAAGTCAGGGCTGGTTTTCTCCTAATTTTATCAGATCAAACCTGAATCACACTGCTTGATTTTTTTTTTTTTTTTTGCTTTCTATTTTTAACATAAAAATTTTTGGTTACATATGAAACGATTTACAAATAAATTGAATCCCATCTTCTTAGCAAGACAGAAACAAAATAGATTGAATACTTCTCATGTTTGATTGAAAAGTAAATTCTTACTCAATCTGACCGTATCCATACCCGAATAAGGTTAGTGTTAGTGGCCTACTTTAAATTTTGAAACATTGGTGAAGTGAAAGTAATCAGGATTGAATTTTCCATTGTCTGGTTGTGATTTCAGTTTATGCCTAAGAAAGTGAATGAAAGAAATATATTTCAAATAAAAAAAAAAAACAATAGTGGCAAAAATAAATCAAAAGTTTAATGTTTCTGCAATTGCACTTAATGAACAAAAATATAGTCTTTAATTTTATATTTTATTTTAAGTTATATTGTTAATGCAAAGACTAGGTCTGAGTGATACAGGCAGTATTTTAATTAATATCATCACTAAAACATTTCTAAGGATTGTTTTTAAGAATCTTTTTAAGGCAATTTTTTAATTTTGTTTAAAAATGTTTATTTCTTTTTGAGACAGAGAGAAACAGAGCATGAACGGGGGAGGGTCAGAGAGAGGGAGACACAGAATCTGAAACAGGCTCCAGGCTCCGAACTGTCAGCAGATCCCGACGCGGGGCTCGAACTCACAGACTGTGAGATCATGACCTGAGCTGAAGTCGGAAGCTCAACGGACAGAGCCACCCAGGCATCCCTAAGGCAATTTTTTAAATAAGTTGAGTATCTATTATAAAAAGATTAGACAAAGGTTAAATATTGTTTTATTTGTTTTTGAAATATCTTTCTGGGGGGGCTGGGGGGCTCAGTCAGTTAAGCATCTGACTTTTGATTTTGACTCAGGTCATGGTCTCGGGGATCTCTTGGACCAAGCCTCAAGTTGGGCTCTGTGCTGACAGCGTGGAGCCTGCTTAGGATTCTCTCCCACCCTCTCTCTCTACCTCTCCCCTGCTCAGATTCTCTTTCTCTCTCAAAATAAATAAATAAATGTTAAAAAAAAATATATCATTTCATTCCTCCTTCACCTTTCTTTCCCTTATTATTTATCAATAACTTAATTTTGTGCTATTTAACCTCCTTATAAGCTATCAGATTAGCTTGCCAGCTTCATGGATGCTTGGCAAAAAATATGAGACTTCTAAGTCAGAGCCAAAGGCATAGGAAACAGCATGGCTGTCATATTTATGTCAATTTCCTTTTTCTCCCACATCTCATTTGGACAATGTCTGAGATGAGTTCAGGTGGATGCAGTACATGTGGTGACTCTACATCCTAGCTGAAGGACACCAAGCTTAGGAACCACACTTTTTCTATAACGGGCTGTGAACAAATCTGATCATTCTCAATTTTTGATCAGGTTCCTCATATTCCACCATCCCTGATGATGTCTGATCACTGTTTTCTGCCTTCAGCAGGAATCCCCCCAACCCCCACCCCCATCTGTTGTTTTCTTAGTAATTTTCCATGCACTGACCCCCACCTGCTCCATGGCTCTAAATTCCCACTTGCCAATGCTATGTTCTGAGTTGAACCCAGTCCTCTTTCCCACGCAGTGGTCCCTGCACCAATCAAAATGGCCTCCTTGAACAAAGTCTTCCTTACTGTGCTTTAGCAAACGCCACTGAATAATTTTTTCTTTACTGCCTGGAACAATGGTTCTCAAAATGCAGTCTCTGAATCAACAATGATAGCATCACAAGGGACTTTGTTACAAATGCAGGCTCTCAGACGTACTGAATCAGAGGGTCAGTTCCAAACTATGGGAGTGGTCAGTATTCTGTGTTTTCAAATGTCTTAAGGTGATTCTGAGAGCAAAAGTCTGAGGATCACTGGGCTTCAGATGCTTTAAAATAATCTAGAAAAAGAAAGAAACCCTGACTTAAAACTCATGGTTTACAAATAAGAGAATTGTTTATGCAATCACTTATTATTTTTAACACACACACTTAAATATGTAGAATCGCTGCAAAACATATGCTATTTATGAAATTGAGGGGGAGAGCTATAGGCACAGTCCTGGCTAAATAAGGATTTAACCATCTAATGAGAGAGACAGAAATGACGACAAGGTATACACGCAAGTAAATGAAGGGGAAGAAAGAAGCGATTTTTGCCACGTGTGTTATGAATGCAGAAGTAGTTACTCTCAAGATTTCAAAATATAATATTACAACTCTGATGAATGTCAGTTTGGGTTTTCATTTTGCAGTCAACATGCTGGGAGAAGAATGGCAGTGAAAACTCCTGGCCATGATGCTTCATCCCAGCAGTGTGTTGATTAAACAAAGTCCTACCACAGTTGCCAAGAGACCAGAAGGAGGAGGAGTTCTGAACTCCTTTCTTACAATCTCTAATGGTGGTGCTAGCTTGCTCTGCATACAAATGTCTGTCCTAACCCCAGCCCCTCTTGTGATTACACTCCTCCCTGTGTAATCCTTCATGTGATGACATTATTGGAAGTGATGAGGAATGGGGAATAAAAAAATGAGAGGAAACAGGAAGGGGAGAGTTTCGTAAAATCAGATTCCAAACCTACAGGAAAGCAAAAAACATCTTTTTTCTTACTGACAGTGCTTGCTTTATGGGTATGCATCCTGCATGGTCACACACAACTCTGTGCTTAAGAAGGGGCCTGCTCTTGATTTAATGCACTGCTGGTACATTCTTGAATTTCTTACAATTTTTGAACAAGGGGCTCCATGTTTCATTTTGCATGGGGGCACTTGATTTTGTAGCTGATCTGCTTTGTAACCGGCTAACAATGCTGATGCAGAATGATGTCACCCATGGACTAAAAAGGTCCTGTCATAGATGAATGTTTGAACAGTAATCAATGTTGACATTTAACAGACAAACACATCAATAAATCGGTCATTAGTAAACAAGGACAATAAAGTGTACTTGACTCATGTTAAGCTGGGCTTGCCTCTGTAACATTTGATCTCTAGTGTCAAGGCATTGGCATAAAGCCTCAATGAAATCAGTAGGTAAAATTTCATTCATTCATGTATTCAGTTCTTCATTCTCCAGCTGCTGATTGAGCTGCCACAATGTACCACACATTTTGCTTAGCCCTGGAGATGTGATGGTCATCAACAGCTCAATTAGTTCTTAACCACATAGAACTCACCCTCTAACAGGAGACAACAATAATTATTTAATCTCACAAATTATTATATTATTATTCACTGCAGTAAGTGCACTGAAGGAACACACTTGATTCTATAGTAGCTTTTAAGGTCTTAACCTAACTTCAGGGGGTGGGTAGGATGAGGGGCTGGTAAGGAGGTCAGAGGAATTTCCTAAGAACATTATCTTACTCATGCTGCTGGTTATGAAGCAAAACATACTTCAGCTACTACAATGAGCCAAAAGTTAAGTCTGTCTAGCCTCCGTGAGAGTCCTCCTCTAAGTGAGAGTGTGTGTGTGTGTATGTGTGTGTGTATATATATATATATATATATATGATGAAATTTATGAAATGTAAATCTTTATCTAAACATAACACTCCTCTAATCAAAGCAAATTTGTTTTGGCCTTTGGTTTAACCAAGGCCTGAATGAGATTCAGATATATATATATATATAGAGAGAGAGAGAGAGAAAGAGAGAGAGAGAGAGAGGCCTGAATGAGATTCAACCAAGGCCTGAATGAGATTCAGATATATATCTATATCTATATATAGATATAGATATAGATATAGATATAGATAGATAGATATATAGATATAGATATATAGATATATAGATATATAGATATATAGATATAGATATAGATATAGATATAGATATAGATATCTCATTCAGTCTTGGTTAAACCAAAGGCCAAAACAAATTTGCTTTGATTAGAGGAGTGTTATTTTTAGATAAAGATTTACATTTCATAAATTTTATCATTTAATTGATACAGTAGATATTCAACTACATACAAGGTCTCAGGGTATGTATAATATAATGCTTAACATTTTGCATTTCTTATCCTAACTCAATTAATACAAATGGATTAAAAGTCTTTGTAAAAAAATACACAATCATCCACAAACTTTAGATGATTTGTTAAAATTACTAATAACTGCCTAATTTAAAACATTAAATTTAAATTTAAGAAATAAATTAAATCAAAGCATAAGAATGATCACTTATCAAATTCCTGAGTTGGTTCTGTAAATACTATTCCAGGAGTGGAAATTTTTTAGTGCGTTCTTTATCAACTTCATGTTTGTTATTGGCCTTCATTCTAGTACAGTAAAACAGACTTCCTCCAAAGTAAAAAGAAAATGATCAATTTTTAAGAAAAACCATATAACATCATTTAACAAAATAAGAAGTGCTAAACACAAAATTTTAAACAGTGGGAAAGACTTAAGATGCAAAACTCTCAGTGACTTTCAATGTTCACTTGTATCAATTAACATAATAACCCTAAAACTTTTAAATTTGTTTATATACACATGATATTCACAGTATGGCAATCATAAAAGTATGTTTAAACCTTATTATTATTATTATTTTTATTTATCAAAAAGAATTCCTTCTTCAATCTTAATCCTAAACTGCCTTTCTCTCTCACTCATGTCTCCCATCGTAAGTCTTCCAGTCCTATTTGACGTTTTTTTTCTTCCATGATTTTATTTAAATTCAAGTTAGTTAACACAGAGTGTAGTAATGGTTTCAGGAGTAGAATTCGGTGATTCATCACTTACGTAGAACACCCAGTGTTCATTCCAACAAGTGCTCTCCCTGATGCCCATCACCCATCTAGACCATCCCCTCCACAACTCTCTCCAGCAACCCACAGTTTGTTCTCAGTTAGTTGAGTCTCTTATGGTTTGCCTCCCTCTCTATTTTTATCTTATTTGATTTGTCCTTCCCTTCCCTATGTTCATTCATTTTGTTTCTTAAATTCCATGAGTGACATTTTTTTTAATAAATTCATGCTTACTCCAATATTCATCAATTTAGATATTTTCAGTTTCTTATACCTTGTACTGGGGTTGGTGGAGGGCAGCAGCAGGGAGAGAAGGGCTCTTGAGGAGGATATGAAGGCACTTAGAAGTGGGAAAGAACTGAGAACTAAAATCAAAGCCCTAGGATAGGGAGGCCTCCAAGTTTGGCCTCACCACTGGAGGCTTGTGGACCTGGCTTGGGATAGATGGTGTCACCACAACAGTGGGCTGTTTCCCCACCCAAAAGCCAGATGGAGGGTAAAGTGGACTGTGCTAATATACGACTTTATGATTCACTATTCTAATAAAGTTCTACATACATTCTTAAGGGTCTCTGTCTTTATCTCTCTGGTCAGTATAATTTGTCATTTAATTAACTTTTCTATTTTCTTCTTAAAGAAGAAAATTATACCTGAATAAAAACCACCTAAAAGCTTATGCAATTGATAAGCACATACAGATCAGAAAATGTAAATCCTTAGTGTATTAGCAGTATTGATACAGCTTTGTGAACTGCATGTAATAGGTGGCTATATATAGTTTATTTGTTTTAAAAGAAACAGAGACAGCATGAGTCGGGGAAGGGCAGAGAGAGAAGAGAAAGAATCTCAAGCAGGCTCTGCACTGTCAACACAGAGCCTGATGTGGTTCTTGAACTCACAAACTGTGAGATCATAACCTGAGCTGAAACAAAGAGTCAGACACTTAACCGACTGAGCCACACAGGTGCCCCCAATAGGTAGGTATATTTAAATTTAGCATAATATACATTCACACAAAAATGGCTTGTGTGATATCATCAAGGGAAGTACATTGCAGATATGAATTATTAGACTTTTGAAAATCCTTATCATGTTATTATTACCTTTTAGCCTCTGGGCCTTGTTAGCCTTTCAGCCTTGTTAGCTTATAGTCCATAGTGCAGGCAATTTGGCATATGCCCATTTTTGAAGTCAATAAAAATGAATGTGTAGATTTTTATTGCATGCAATCTTTCAAAAATAAAATGTTGTTTATATGCAATTCCTCAAAAATAAAGTATAATGAAAAATTAAATGATAAAAATCAGGATGGATTTATGAGCATAGCCTAAGGGAATTAAAGTCTGACAACAATTGTTATTATCATGTCATTAGAAGACATTGATATGCATTACTCAGTATCAAATGTTTGGACTTCATTTGTTTGCTTCAGCGACCCTCCCTGTCGCATACGTTTTGGAATCTTTGGGAGGTGATCTAGCTTAACAGCCAATGTGCTGTTGTGTGCTTTGTATTTCTTAAAGAATAAAAGTGTCATCTGGTTATAAATTTTCAATATAGGATTTGTTTCATTTTCATTTACTTAACCTACCACTCCTTGGATAGGCGTCAGGGATGTGTTAATTTGCAACCAGATTGCTATAATAAAAACATATGACATATATTATTTCATTACACCTGCAAATTCTATTCTTATATTCAAATGAAATCACAAATTTCTTGAGCAATATTTCTTAATTTCAATATCAAGTTTACTATTCATGGTCATAAATATCTCTTTTAGTTATTAAATACACCTGACTTATTTATTCATTTAACAAATATTTCTTTAATGCCTCCCATATCCCAGGGACTATTCTAGAACTTGGGGATACATTAGTAAAGAAAATGTACAAAGTCTTTGTTCTCAAAAAAGTTTGCATTCAACTAAGAGAAAGCCAGTAAGAAAATAAACAAGCATTTAATACTGCAGATGGTGGTAAGTGCTATATGTAAAAATAAAGCAAGTTTAGGAAGTGTATGTTTTTGGTAGAAGAATGGCCCCCAAAGATATCCACCCCCCAATCCTTGAAACCTGTGAATATATTGCCTTACGCAGTAAGAGAGACTTTGCAAATATATTTAAGTTAAGGATATTGAGAAGAAAAGTTTATCCTGCATTATTCTGGCAAGCCCAAAATAATCATATGAGTCTTTAAAAGCAGAGAACATTTTCAGCTCAAAGAGAGATACGGGAACAAATGAAGAGACCCAGTGGGATGGTGGCATGAGAAAGACCCACTATTACTGACTTTGAAGATGGATGAGCCAAGGATGTGGTCAGTCTCTAAAAGCTAGAAGGCACAAAAGAATGGATTCCATTTGTGACTTTTAAACATTTCTTACGTTTCCACACTTAACATATGTTGAATTTATCTTTTACCCTGCCTTTAGCATCACGCATGACTATTATTGTTTTTGTTGACTGAAAAATTTCAGAATAATAGTTTAGAAGAGACCATTTTCATGCTTGATGCCCCCCTCCTGCGCTGCTCAACGAGTAGCTCCTATCTTCAGTGATTTCTGCTTACCTGTCTTCCTAACCATCTGGCAAACTATACACTTTTCACTTGAGCAATTTCGAGTTAATGATTTTTTAGATAAACCTAATTTGAGAATCTAAATAAGAATGATATTTTGAAGGTACATGCAAATTCATTGAGATGAGATTTCAATATTATAAAGTTCTGCTCTTTGATTTTCTTAGCAATGGCAATTGGTTTCTAGGTGATATTAAGTGGGAACGGGGACTTTGGGCCTATTAAAGTGACAGGTTTCAAACATTAAAAATGACTATTATTGTTTTCATTAATTAAAAAATGACAGCATTGTATTTTAGAAGAACATTGTATTAGGAATGAGGAGGCCTAGGTTTGTACGCTTAAAATTAAACTGAAAAGTGAATTAATCAGAATAAAGTCAAAGATAAATTGTACTTAATTGATACATTTACAATAACTGCCATCTTGTTGGAAAGTAGATCTCAATAATAAACTCTTTCCAAACTCATATGAAGTCTCTACACTTAAATTGAATTTAATTTATCATAAATTTAAAAATTGCACATAAAATAATATTTAGTTTAATGCAACTTAGATGTGTATATCTCTTACTACATTCTAGCAAAGGAGTATTTTAAAACATTTATGCATTAGCATAAACCCCCATTAAAACATCTACTGAGAAAATAAGTTTAATGGCAAGTAATGAAATAATTTGATCATGTATTTGGTAGATTATCATAAAATATCTGAAATTCTTAAAACAAAAAAATGTTCTTTCCTGCTTGGCCATTTCAGCTCTCTGCAGGTTAATTTGTGTTCCTACAAGATCCACTATGTTAATATTGACCTTTGATGCTGGCACGTAGGCATGCACATCTGAGTGAACTCTTATAAGCACATAGTATAAAGAGCACCACATAGATTAAAAAAACAGAATGTTGTATGAAATAGTAAATAGTTAATAATAAATATTAGTACCAACTAAGCCATGGCCTAGATACTGAAGTGATAATATGATAATAAAATTTGCTCACTAATTTATGTCTAAATATAAAAAAAAAATCATTTAAAGTTAAAATAGTGCCCCATTCTGTTTCACAATAAAACACGTACATTCTACAAAATTCAGAATTTTGAAAATAATAGTATTAAATTATCCTAATTTATTGAAACCATCTAAAAATTACTGATGCAGAATAGCTTCTGTTAACTTCATTGTTTTTAAAAAAAATTAATGTGAGGTGTGATCAATAGCTTGCAAGGGAAACCACAACTTTATGCATGTTAATAAAATCATCATTAATCAACAGGGTTATTTTCTTTCTGGCATATAAAATTTATTAATATCAAAACAAAAATGCTCAGTTTTGCTTTCCAGATATTTAATTAATGATTGTTCTGTATGTCTTATTTTTTCTCACCAAATTAAATCACAAAGTTACTAATTTTAATGTATTCCATACATTTGTTCAAGATCGTTTAGCTTTAAGTTAAATAACCAGTCTTTATGTCTTAGTATTTCTCTATCACTTTAACTCAAGACAAATTTTCTAATGTCTTTTAACAAACATTTCAGAAAGATCAAATTGTGATATTTAACAGTGTTCTCTGATTCCTGCATGATTACCTGTCTTCTAACGTTTAGTTGGTGACATAATGTGACCTCCTCTATAACATGTTGATTGTTAATTAACTCACTAAATCATAAAATCTTAGGTCTTGTTGGAACCTTGGAAGTAAGCCTTTCCAAAATCATTGTCTGAAAGTTGAATAAAATGAGTCAGAAAAAATATTAATCCTTGCTCAGTATTAACATGCTGATTTTTAGCAAAATTGAGACCTGTCAAACAAATGAATACTTAAGCATTTATGTATTCTTGTGCATGCTGTCACAGAATTAGAAGCACACTGAATCACATGTCCTTTGGGGACAAAGGCACTTGTTAACTTGGACTTGTATGTTTGAAGTAGAGGATTAAATATTGAAGAACATCCGTTTGTGCAAATAATGCACCTTCATGTGGAGTCCTTTGGGTAATACTGCTCACCAACCCCCTTTGTAGTCTTTGTAGTTTTATCTTTTTTTTTTTTTTTTTTTATGAAAGACTAATGATCTACTTGCACATTTCCATTTACACTGTCTTACCCCTCTCCCCAAATTTAAGAAAATAAATATTCACATTTTCAAGATCACTCTCCAAGGTTAGGGTACCAACCTATGGCTGATGGATGGAATTAATGGGACAGGGAAAAACAAACCAATGACCTCAGCTGTTTTGTTTTGATTTACTGTGACCTCACCAATTGAAAAACCAGTTTTTATTCCTATGTAGAATTACTGCGGCTCTGTGGGCTGTAACTTATTTGACAAAGGTTAAGGCACATGGGTCAATGTAGACTAGAGAGAAGCTTTCATCATGATAATTTTCTCTGAAATAGAGTTTTGAAATATTATTACTTTTGGTCCAGGGTATGTTTCAACTCCCCAAAGAAATGTTTATCTCCTTATCTACAAAAAGTACAGTAGAGCACAGAATAATAAGTCCATAAAGAAGCAAAAATAATACTGAGTTTTAGCTTAAGGTAATATCTTTTTTTTTTTTTTTCAAGACCGAATACACAACAACAAAAGCAAATGAAGAGTTTAGGAGGCCAATGGCCTTTATTTTTCATGTATAAACTAGAAAGCAGCCAAGAATTTTTGATGCCAGTTTCTTCATTTCCACGGCTTTCCTGAGAAACCTCATCTAAATCTTGGTTCTAAAAGTTTCTAATCTCTGGTACTGAATGAAGGAAGGAGTTATAATGAAGACCTGTGGGAGATTGTTAGCTCAAGCTAACAATAGGCTTGGGAATGCTTGTTTTTGTTTGTTTGTTTGTTTTGCCTATGTTTCAGTTTTTAAAACCCACACAGAGTTAAGAATGAAAGAAACTCTTGTAAAACTTTTGTTCACTACCACATTCTTACAACCGACCATATTCAAGCATAGTGTTATTTCTAGTTGCTTGTGTACTCGATATTATTATCATCATAAAAGTACTACTCATTTTTCGGAAGGGTTAATATTAATAAAAAATTTAAATAATTTGTTTTCAATAAAATTTTAACAAAGGCAATTTGGAAAATGCTCCATATGTGTGCCTTCAGGAAAAATTTCATCTGAGATAATGTCTTCCAAATATTGTTTCAATTATAGAACATTACAGGGAAAATTTGTACTATAAATTGATCACCATCTGACAACATCTTATATTTTTCCTCTCATTTACATTTTCATTATTGGTCAATTATAAATGTAAAACTGCCAATCGTTCACCAACTCAATGACACTTTTAGGGGACTGAAGAGAATATGTAAAAGAGCACAGTGTATATAAAGTGCTATGCAATACAAAACTACGTTTTGCTGCTTTAAAATATACCAGCTTTTGTTCTTGTATATTGGCCATTTCATCATTCAACTTCCTGTCTGCACTTTTGGAGCTCTTTTCTATGAAAGGCTCATTAGCTCTTAGAAATCAGAGTGAAGTGGTTAAAATGTGGATCCTGCATGCAAAATTCCAGAGTCCAAATATTGGCTTTGCCACCAACTAGCTGTGAGATGCTAGGAAGGTCATTTATTTTTTCTGCAATCATCTTCCTCATCTGCAAAATGGGGAACATAATAGGCCAACTTACTGGCTTTGTTTTATGAATTAAAAAAGTTAATTTATACTTCAGAATGAGGTAATTAAAGGAAATAGAAGGGAAATGTGTAAAGCCATTTTTATCATGCATAAAAGGTGAAAATTACCAGTATTATAAAACCAAAGGTTAAAAGTCAGCGTATGTATAATAAAGTTTAAATAATTATAACATTTTTTTTCTATTAATAATGTCATCAACATTTTTTTATCTTCTTTCTTTTTCAGATGTAACTTTAGTAATCTACTGCCCAGTGAACAATGGCAAAGGGAAAATGGCCTTAACTTTATATAGCTCCCCACCTATAATATAGTATAATAGACCATTCTTCAAATAACTTACCTGTTAAAAATCATGTTTATCATCATCATCATCCTTAGCAAAACCCACTAAGCTGTTTCTGAGCTTGGAGGAAAGAAAAAATGGGAACAAAAGATAAACAGACAATTAAAAACATCCAGTCAATTTTTAATATTCAGTACACCTTTTCCTTTAGAAAGAAAATAAAGAAAACTTACTATATTAACAACTTAAAATTACTAGTTGTAACCCTTTCAATTGTCCCCTACAAGTTCTTCAGCAATTAAAACTGCATTGATCAAAACTAGTTTATCTACCTGAAGTTCTGTTTTGAATGCTTATAAATCTGTTTGATTAGAATCTCACAGAATTAAAGATGCGCTAATCCAAAAAACATAATTTCGTTATCCCATTATAATAAGCACAGACATGACTATGAAAAATCTGTTTTATCTTTCCATAATTACCAAGACATAGCCTACAAATTTTTACAGATTTGTTTTCATCAAAAATACATCAATGAGATGGCTGTAGTGAATAGAGAGCTATGGTAAATATAGAAGAATATTATAATAACATAACTAAATCAATTGACTATCTTAAACTTCTTATCTAAATCATAGGCTAACTGTAATATGGTGTTTGTACAAATTATTTCACACTTTTTCAGATGTTGAGTAAGTCAGCATCTAGGGATAAAACATATCATATATAAGCTTATTTATTTTGGTAACCTAAATAAAGACCCATTTCATTTTTTTCCCCTTATTTCAATCTAATTATTATAGTTATTAGAGATTTCACAATTTAAAATAAGATTTGCGTGATAATTATTTTTTGGGAAAATAAAAGTGGCCTGGTTTTCTTCCCCCATTCTCCCCAAAAAGTTTCTAAAATTATCAGTGCTTAATCTGTTTACTAAAAGACAAACATTTCATCCAAATAGTTGAGGCAAAGCACAAAAACTGATAAAGCCCGGTATTATTTCAAATCAAATTTTAAATTTTAGAAATTTTGTTTCTCACACTCTTATTCATTTCACATTGAAAACTTTCAGCCATAATGGTATATCCACTTTGATACCTTCTGTATGATTCAAAATAGTTATGCAATCTTTATAGTTTATATCAGGGATATATCATTCAGGACTCTTATCAAAAAGTGTTCAGTTTTGCTTGTTGAAATTGTTGCAATTGGCAGAAACACACAGATCTAATTCGTTTTTAGTGTGCAGCACACTGGGTCTACAATTATCATCCAATCAGCAAAGATTATTGAAAACAAAGTATATTTGGGTAAATATTGGCAATGAGAAAGAATGAAATCCTGCCACAATGTCGCAATAATGTGGAAGGAACTGGAGGGTATTATGTTAAGTGAAATAAGTCAGTCAGAGAAAGACAGGTATCATATGTTTTCACTCATATGTGGAACTTGAGAAACTTAACAGATGTCTAGGGGGAAGGGGAGGGGAAAAATAGTTTCAAACAGAGAAGGAGGCAAACCATAAGAGACTCTTAAATACAGAGAACAAACTGAGGGTTGATGGGGGTGGTAGGGGAGAGGGTAAATTGGGTGATGGGCCTTGAGGAGGGCACTTGTGGGGATGAGCACTGGGTGTTGTATGTAGGCAATGAATCACGGGAATCTACCCTGGAAGTCAAGAGCACACTGTATACCCTGTATGTTAGCTAACTTGACAATAAGTTATATTCAAAAAGAAGAAAACAAAGTATATTTGACATGTTAACATGTGATTCTAGAAAAAGAATAACATAGACCATGTAACAATTTATAGAACACTCTCAAGTACAATTTTCCGAGGGAGAAGATGAGGCCAGAAAATTAAGAAATATGTCAAGTCACACGGCCAAGTGTTAGGTCAGAGCTCCAAGTTACCTCTATTTGAATATAGATCTTAGGTTCTTTCAATTCGACTATGAACCACTTAAAAAATAGCCTGTAACTTTGTACTTATCTGGAAGAATTTTGCTTTCAAGTTGAGGTGTCATGAGTAATGTATATGACTCAAAAAGTGAGAAAGCCAAGTCAGTATGAAAAGTAGTGCTAAATCATGTTTTAAATATCAGTGAGTGTTAACGGTTGTTGAAGAATTCTTTATTTGGCAGATAGAAATTGAATTAGATCTTAAAGAAATAAACAATTTGAATAGGACACATGATTAGGCAAGGAGCATCTCTGCTTAGTTTGAACAGTGCAAATTAAATGTCATATAATGATGTGAATACATCCTCCAAATGCAGTTGTATAAAATTCAATTTCTACTAAAGATATAAGTGTGTGTGTGTCTGTGTATGTACATATGAATACATGTGGAAGTTTATGTGTATGTATAGTTTGCATATAAAATTAAATAAATTTCCAAATTTATGGACCAATTTAAGGAGTTATCATTACTATTATTATCATAATCATCTAAATATGTGCTAGCATTGTCAGTAAAATGTCAATAGGAGATTCTAGTTCAGTAATAACAACACAGCTCAGCATCAGCTGGTATCAATCAAATCACCTTAGAGAGAGGAATGATAACCTATGGACAAAATATAAAATTAACTGAATGAATAAGCAAGTAAAACTTAACTATTTGAAGAAAAGAAATAGAAAATCACTAAAAGGCAAACACAAAGAAAGAAAATCAGGTAGAAATTTAAGTATGCAAACTTTTTTTTCTTTTAAAGAAGTATACTAAGTTAAATTCTTTTCAAGCTTTAATCTGAGTGAAATCCTTAGTTGGTGGGGCATAAGTTGACTAGAATTCAAGTAGAAAGATGCAGTCTTATTTATTTAGGCTGTTAGAAGAATTCTGGCTGCCAGACTGGCTGGACATTGAGGAAGGAAGCCCTGTAAAGAAGCGAGCCACCCAAAAGAGGCAATTCTACAATTCGCATACAAGTTCCTTTAAATCCTTGAATGAATCCTGACTTGCACATGTGAAAGGCAGCCTTCAAGAAGCCTGTCAGAAAATAACTATTGGAAAACTAAAGCTACTGAGCTATAGAAGAAATAAAGTATGAAGTGTGAGCCTCAAAACATAGGCAGGGACATAGCAAACATTTCAGATTTATCATTTAAGACTTAAAATTGCCACACCTTAAAATTTAGACTACATTGCAGGACTAAAGAAGTTGTCCTTGGAGAAGAGAAAGCATGACACTAAACTTCCATAAATTTAAGTTGACAGACAATAATTAGATTTCATACTAGAAAAAATGATAAATATTTTCAAGGAAGATAACAGAATTCAGTCTCTACACACCATAATATACACTATCCAGTTTATAGTAAAAAGTGATTAGACATGAAATAACAGGAAATGTGATCAAAGATAAAGAGAAAAAACAGTCAACATAAATAGAAATTGAGTTAACATGGGTGTCAAAATGAACAGACAAGAACTTTAGAACATGTGTTAAGCAGAATTCTAAAATGGCCTACCAAGATTCTATGTCCTAATTCCTAGGACTATAATATGATGAGCTATCATAACAATGATCATATCATGCAGACAACATGGGAAAAGAGATTAAGCAGATAAATTTAAGTTTACTACTTGTGGTGAACAATCTTGACAACTTGGAAACTATGTTTGGATGGGATTAACATTTAAATCAGTAAACATAGTCTTCTATCTGCTGATTTGGATAACAAAAAAATATTTTGAAACACTAGTGCTGCCTTTTAAGATGGGGAGGCCAAATGCAAAGCCTGAAATGGCTTCTAATATATAAGAAGTTCTTTACAAGCTGAAAGTTGCCCTAGGCCACAAGCTAGAAAGCCAGTTCTTAGTTTGGTGCTCCAACCACAAATAAATTTATCTGCCAAAGACAAGAATGAACTTGGAAATTGATTATTTCCTACACCCATGGAATAAGTACCCAGCCCAGCTGATACCTTGATTTTGGCCTTGTGGGACCCTATACATCTGGCAGACATGAGTAGACTGCACCAAGATTAATGACCTTGAAAACTGTGAAATAATGAATGGCTATTATTTTAAGCAGCTAAGTGTGTGGTAATTTGCTATGGAGTAATAAAAAAAAAATACAAAGCTCAAACTTACAAACCCAAGATCAAGAGTCACATGCTCTTTCAACTAAGCCAGCCTGGTGCCCCTTAGCAGGTTTATAAATTCTTAAGTACATGAACTTAAACAAAAAATGTGGTCATAATATTCAAACAGATTATCTCAAAAAGAAGTAGAAACTATACTAAAGAATCAAATAAAAATTCTATATGAAAGCTATAATATCTGATATTTTATTTAAAAATTACATGGACTGGGGCGCCTGGGTGGCGCAGTCGGTTAAGCGTCCGACTTCAGCCAGGTCACGATCTCGCGGTCCGTGAGTTCGAGCCCCGCGTCAGGCTCTGGGCTGATGGCTTGGAGCCTGGAGCCTGTTTCCGATTCTGTGTCTCCCTCTCTCTCTGCCCCTCCCCCGTTCATGCTCTGTCTCTCTCTGTCCCAAAAATAAATAAAAAATGTTGAAAAAAAAATTTTAAAAATTACATGGACTTAATAGCAGACTGGATATGCCCCACAACTCAGGAATGTAAAATTTAATGAAGATCCGGTATGAAATAAAAAGAGAAAATCAAACCAAAAACATAAAAGAAAAAGAAACAGAACCTTAGTGAGTTGCGAGAATTATCAACCAGACTAGCACATACCTAACTGAAATAATAAGTAGAGAGAAAGAATGGGAAAGAAAAAACTTATTTGAAAAAATAATTACTGAAAGTCTTGCAAATTTGGTCAAAATGTTATATTAGAAATCTAAGATCAGCAAAAGACATGTATAGGAAGAAGAAAGGCCCATATGAGCAAACTGCTGAAAATCAGAGCTAGAAAAATTCTTGAAATCAGCTTAAAAACACATTATATTCAGTAAACAATGATAGGAAAGACAGTATATATTTTATCATCAATAAACCAGTACATGATAGAACAAAACAAAAAGTAACTGTTCTTCCAGAATTCAATATCCAATGAAGACATCATTCAGAAAAGAACACAAAATAAAAACAATTAAAAAAAAGAAATATTGAAGAAATTCTTGCACTACAAGCAATGCTAAAGAAAATTCTTCCTAATAAAAGGGGAATTGCACAAGATAGGAATAGGAACTTGAATCTATAGAATGAAATGAAAGGCACTCAAAAAGTAAATATATGGGGAAATATAAATGATAATACTTGTGCTTCTTTTAAATTGTTTTAAAAATAAATGACTCTTTAATACAAGCATTAAAACACAAAGATTCAGTAATAAGACACTGTAGTATTGACCCAAGTTTCGTAAACTTGATCAATGAAACAGAAGAAAGCGACTAGAAATAGCTCACATTTATATAGACAATTGATTTTCAACAAAGTGCAAGAAATTCAGAATGAATGTCTTTTCTTTAAAAAAATAATTTGAATATAGTTAACACAATTTGCTACATTAGTTTCGGGTGTACAACATAGTGATTCCACTTGTCTATACGTTGTGCTGTGTTCACAAGTGTAGCTACCATCTGTCACGGTACAACACTATTACAATACCATTGACTATATTCCCTCTGCTGTACATTTTATTTCCATGACTTATGCCACAGTGAATGTCTTTTCAACAAATGGTGCTGCATCAACTAGATAAATGTAAGGGGAAAAAGCTCCTAAATCCTTACTTAATTCCACAGACAATGATTAATTTGAGATGGATGGCAATCCTAAACATAAATGTTAAAACTATAAAACTTCTCAAAGAAAATGTAGGAAAGAATCTTCCTGACCTTGTGGTGGATAAATATTTCTTAGAATAAAAGGGAAAATATGAGACAGAAAAAAAAATAACAAAGCATATTAGAAAAAAAATTTATAAATTTGATTTTATCAAACTTACAATATTCAGACTTTGGGTTTAAGTCCCAATATGGAAAGAGCTTGTAAGTTATTATATCTGTATTTACAGCAAGAATTGAATTAACAAACTGAAAATAAATTACTTTTTCGACCCCATCAGAGAACTGAGGTTGCAAAGCAACATATCCACACTGATATCTGGAAAGAAAGGTGAATCCAGCGATTTAAAGCTGAGATTTGCTTACCTGGAAAATATAGATACAAGCACCATAAACTTGAAGAACATTTAAAGGTAATTTTGATAAACTTTTTGGAGTTTGAATGTGGACTCGCTTGAGAGCGAAAAACTCTTGAAGGTATGGCCTTGGGGGTGGGGGTGCTCCACAAGTTTGTGAACTTTATCTCCAAAAAAGTCAAAGATGCCCTCAAGGCTCTGGCAGTGGAAAAAGATGAATCATTGTGAAATATACCTAAAGCATTCTCCATTACAAAGGCCTACGCTCCAGGGTAACAATATTTCACAAAAGCCTTATCCCAGGGAGAGGATATTTCCTCCAATTTCATCTCCCATAGGCTTCCTATTTCAGATAAAGGGAAGGGACAATACCACTTAAACAAAAACAGTTGTGAAAATTAAAGCCCAGAGACAGAGGCCCACTAAAAGACTGCAATATAGTCATAAGATTTTAAAGCGCTTCTCTTCCCCGATACCAGCAGGGCTCCAGCATAACAATAATGCATCATAGTGGAAATAAGAGCAAAAGCAAGCACTCTGAGGGAAGCCCAATGTGAAGCTGGCACACAAAAACAAATAAATAAACAAACAAACAAAAACACAAGAGGAATGTGGAGCTTCTGACACCTAAACCTTCAGCAAACATTAAACCCAGCCTAACTCCTAGCCAGAATACCACAAATCCTTGCACTAAAAGCCTATTTACCTTAGGTTCTAGAACCCTTTGAACATGTCTGGCTTTCCAAAAATATTAGAAAGCATGCCAAAAGGCAAGAAAAAAAATACACTCTGAACACACAGAACAAGTATCAGAACTAGACTTGAATATGACACAGATGTTGGAATTATCAGACAAGGAATTTTTTTTTTAATTTGTTTTTAACGTTTATTTATTTTTGAGACAGAGAGAGACAGAGCATGAACAGGGGAGGAGCAGAGAGAGAGGGAGACACAGCATCTGAAACAGGCTCCAGGTTCTGAGCTGTCAGCACAGAGCCCGACGCGGGGCTCGAACTCACGGACCATGAGATCATGACCTGAGCCGAAGTCGGACGCTTAACCGACCGAGCCACCCAGGCGCCCCTAGCAGACAAGGAATTTAAAGTAACTATGATTAATATGTTAAGGGTTCTAATGGAAATAATAGGAAACATTCAATATGGGTAATACCAGCTGAGAGATATAAACTAAGAAAGAATCAGACATACATTCTCGAAATTACAAACACTATAACAGATTGAAGAATGTTTGGGACAGACTCATCTGTAGCCCAGACATAGCCAATGAAAGAATCAGTGAGCTTGGAGATAGGTCAACAAAACTTCCTAAACTGAAATAAAAGATAAAGAAATTGAGAAAAAAAAAGAATATTAGAGAGCATACAAGATATGTGCGACAATTTTAAAAGGTATAATGCGTAATTGATTTACTAAAAAGAGGAAAAAGAGAGTGGATGACAAGAAATATTCCAAGTATTGATGGTCAACAACTTTTTAAAATTAAAGACAGGGGCGCCTGGGTGGCGCAGTCGGTTAAGCGTCCGACTTCAGCCAGGTCACGATCTCACGGTCCGTGAGTTCGAGCCCCGCGTCGGGCTCTGGGCTGATGGCTCGGAGCCTGGAGCCTGTTTCGATTCTGTGTCTCCCTCTCTCTCTGCCCCTCCCCCGTTCATGCTCTGTCTCTCTCTGTCCCAAAAATAAATAAAAAACGTTGAAAAAAAAATAAATAAAATAAAATAAAATTAAAGACAGACACCAAAGTACAGATTTAGGAAGCTCAGAGAACATCAACCAAAATAAATTCAGAAACATAAACAAAAACATATCCTAGGTTTTCAAAATGCAGAAAGCCAATGACAAAGAGAAAATCTTGAAAGTCAGAGAAAAAGAAAACCATAGGTAAAGAGGAACAAAGGTAAGAATTACAATGGGCCTCTCATCAGAAACTATGCAACTATGCAAGCATGATAGAAAACAAATATACTTAAATTATTAGAAAAACAAACAAGGGGCACCTGGGTAGCTCAGTGGGTTAAGCTTCCGATCTCAGCTCAGGTCATGATCTGGAGGTCTGTGAATTTCAGCCCGACTCTGTGCTGACATTCAGAGTCTGAAGCCTGCTTAGGAGTCTGTGTGTGTGTCTCTCTCTCTGCCCCTCCTCTGCTCACGCCTCTGTCTCTCTCTCTTTCTCTCAAAAGTAAATAAACGTTAAACAAAAAACCAAGGGAAACAAAAGCAAAAACAAAAACAAAAATACCAACCTAGAATCCTATGTCAAGAATTTCCATTCAAGAGTGAAGGAGAAATAGATTTTCTCAGACAAACAAAATGCAGTAGAACTTATGGAGTATAGACAGTCATGCAAGAAATGTTAGAAGTTCTTCAGGGGGCAAGTCAAGAATGTAAGTCAGTAAATTTGATAATGTCAGGGAAGAAATAAATGAAGATAAAATAGATCTTTTATTTTTCTTATTTTCATTGTATGTAAAAGATGAATGTTTGTTTAAAGGAATAATAGTAACAAAGTTTTGGGTGTTACAGCAAAAATGTGTGAAATTAATGGCAGCAATGTCATAAGGGATTAGAGGAAGCAATTAAGAAAACACTGTTATAAGGTACCTGTACTATATATAAAGCGGAATAGTGTTAGTTGAAGGTAGACTTAGATTAATTAAAAAATGTATATTGGAAACTTTAAGGCAAACACTTTTTTTTTCTTAGTGCAAAAAGAGAAGATAATAAAACTTCATAACAGTCCCAACTAAAATCAGAGAAAACAGATAATGAAGGAGGGACAAAGAACAAAACTAATGAATAGGAAACAGTTACAACACGGTAGATCTTAGACCAATTATATCAATAATTATTTAAAATGTGAATTATCTAGGGACTCCTGTGGGGCTCAGTCAATTAAGTGTCTGACTCTTGGTTTGGCTCAGGTCATGGTCTCATGGTCTATGGGTTCAAGTCCCACATTGGGCTCTACAATGACAGCCCGGAACCTGCTTGGGATTCTCTCTCTCTCTGTCTCTGATCCCTCCACTGGTCTCCCTCTCTCTAAAAATACATAGAAAATAAAAACATAAATTGTGAATTATTTAAATACACCAATTAAAAGACAGATTGTGAAAGGGCATAAAACAATAATAAGAACCAACAATTTGTTTTCTTTAAGGAACTTATTTCAAATACAAAGACAAAAAAAAGTGGGACGACTGGGTGGCTCAGTCAGTTAAGCTCACTGACTTTGGCTCAGGTCATGATCTCGAGGTCCCTGAGTTGGAGCCCCTCGTGGGGCTCTGTGCTGACAGCTCAGAGCCTGGAGCCTGCTTTGGATTCTGTGTCTCCTTCTCTCTCTGCCCCTCCTCCACTCGTGCTCTGTCTCACTCTGTCTCTCAAAAATAAATAAATGTTAAAAAAATATAAATAAGTAAAGAAATAAATAAATAAATGAATAAATAAAAAACAAGTTAAAGTAACGGGATAGAGAAAGATATACCATGTTAACTCTAAAACAAACAAAACAAACAAACAAACAAAAATACCTGGAATAGCTATTTTAATTTCAAGTAACACTAGATACTATAGTTTGAGAAAGGGGTGACTCTCCCAGATAATAGAACAATCCTAAACATCTATATACAACTAACAACAAAGCATCAAAATATACATGGCCAAGACTTATAGAACTGAGAGAAAAATAAAGAAATCTACTCTTACAATCAGACTTCACCTGCTTTCTGCCAGTAATTGATAGATAAAGTAGACAGAACATCAGTAAAGATACAATTGACCTCAACAGCACCATCTATCAACTGGATTTAATTGACATTTATAGAATATTCCACCTGACAACAGCAGGATACACATTCTTCTAGCACACTGTAGTGCCTTCTTAGAATGGACTATTATTTAGTGAATAAAATTCAGCTTTTAAACTACAAAAAGACTTGGATGAATCTTAAATGCCTATTGATAAGTAAAGAAGTCACTGCTCAAAGACTACATTGTAGCCTCTATGATTCCAATTATATGACATTCTGAACAAGGAAAATTACAGAGATAGTAAAAATATTGGTGATTCTAGCAGTTTGGAGAGGAAATTGAGTTAAATAAATGAAACACAAGGAATTTAGAGTAATGAAACTATTCTGTATGATCTGGTAGGTACAGGGCATAATGCATTTATCAAAACCCAAAGAACATGGCAGCACAAAAAGTAAAATGCTCATGTATGAAAATTTTAAAACATCATTTAGGAGGTCTGGGTATCTAAGAATTGTATCTGGACTGTGACCAAACAACCAGTTGCATTACAAATATATTAAACCACCTCCCCAAAGGTGTCAGGAAAAAAAGAACTGAAAATTTTGGAAATTAGTGGATTCTGTAAGACTAAAAGCAAAAACGATTGTACATAAGGATTGTACTCTAGCTGATAAAGTTGTTTCACATGGAGATATTGGTTAATAATTCTGATACCCTGGGACACCTAGATGGCTCAGTCAGGTAAGTGTCTGACTTTGGCTCAGGTCATGATCTCACAGTTCATGAGTTCAAGCCCCACATTGGGCTCTCTGCTATCTGGCTGCTTGGGATGCTCTGTCTCCCTCTCTCTGCCCCTCTGTTCTCTCTCTCTCTCTCTCTCTCTCTCTCTCAAAAATAAACATTAACAAAAAATAAATCTGATACCTGGACAGTATACTGTAAGTGAGCAAATAAGTATATTGTTGACACACTGTGGGAACCAGGTTTCTTCAGCATTTTGAACACCAAATGCTGGCATGAATATGGAGCAACGGGAATTCTCATTCATTGCAGACAGAACGCAAAATGTTAACAGCTATTTACAAGCAGTTTGCAGTTCCTTCCAAAGCTAAATACATGCCTCACATATGACACAGGAATCATTCTTCTAATCATTCATCTTCCAAATGAGTTGAAAATACATGTCCATTCAAAAATCTGCATAAAATCTTGTAACAAGTTTATACATAATTGCCCCAAATTAGAAAAAAAAACAGGATAATCTTTAATAAGTGAATGGATAAACAAACTGTGGTATGTCCATACAATGGAAGGTTATTTGATAATAAAAAGCAATGGGCTATCAAGTCACAAAAGACATAGAAGAACATTAAATGCATGTTGCTGACTGAAGACAATCTGAAAGGGCTACATACTGTATCATATCAACTAAATGACACTATAGAGACAGGAGAACAATTTGCCAGGGGTTCAGAAAACAGGGGGAGGGATAAATAGTGGGAGCACAGGGGATATTTAGGGTATTAAAACTTTCTGTATGAAACTGTAATCGTGGATACATAACATCATGCAATTGTCAAAACAATAGAATGTACAACACAGAAAATGAACTGTATTGTAAGCTATGGGCTCTAGTTAATAACGTATCAAGATTGACTCATCAATTATAACAATATATGTCACTAATGAAAAATGTTAATGATAAGGGAAACTTGGTAAGGGGGAAAGGAGAAATATAAGAACTGTCTGTTTTCTGCTCAATTTTTCTGTAACTCTAAAACTATTCCAAAGATAAATTATATTAATTATAGATAAATACATTAGAAACACATATACATACAATCAAAAAAAAAGAGAGATACCATGTTAACAGTATACAGAGACCAAATGAAAAATTTCCCAATAGCCAAAGCTAGAACATTTTGAGCAACAAAAATTCAAAAGGTATTATTGTATTATTATTATTATTATTATTATTATTATTTGAGAGAGACAGAGAGGACATGTGGGAGGGGCAGAGGGAGAAGGAGAGAGAGATCATTAAGCAGGCTTCCCACCCAGGGCAGAACTCCACCTACAACCAACACGGGACTTGATCTCACAATGGTGAGATCACAACCTGAGCCAAAATCACCAGTCGGGCACTTAACAGCCTGAGCCACCCAGGCACCCTAGTATTGTTGTATTTTAACCCAAAGTATTAAGCATTTGTTCATGAGTTCATGTTGATAAAAATAAATTATTGAATCAATAAGTAATGAGGGAGAAGCCAAATCTCCAGTGCTAAAGAATTCCAAATCATTTATGTAAACATTGCCTTTAGAGTGGCACCCTTAACTTTTCACCCCTTAAGTTTTGGTTGTGTTTAATGAATCTCGTCCAAATAATATACTAAAGAATGAGTTGGGGGAGGGGTGTGAATAACTTTTACAGTGGAGAAACCTGACAGATATTTCCTCAACCAATTCATCAAGGTCAACCTCAATAATAAGTCAGGTTGATAGTACATATCTAAGGATGTGATGAGAATGGCACTTTTTCTTCATGGTCCTCCTCTCAAATATACATAACTTCAGTGTAATCATGAGAAAGATACTGGACAAATCCCACTTGAGGGACATTCCACAAAATCCTTGCCCAGCACTTCTTAAAACAGTTAAGGCCACCAAAGACACTTAAGAAACTGTCACAAGCAAGAGGAGCATGAGGAGACAAAGCTACTACATGTAATATGTTATCCTGGATGGAATCCTGCAACAGAGAAAGGATATTAGGGGGAGAAAACCTAAGGAAATCTGAAAATGCATGAATTTCAGTTAGTAATAGTGTATTGACATTGTTTCATTAACAATAACAAATATACTACACTCACATATTATTAATAAAGGAAACTGGATGTGGAGTATATGGGGATTCTCGTACTGTCTTTGCAATTTTTGTGTATATCTAAAATTACTTTAAAATAAAAATCCTATCGAGAAAATATTTTCACTGCTTCTTGAAACTTAATTAAGTAAATGAGTAATAAGTTAGACAAGAATCTGTATGCCAGATAGTTACATCTGGGATTTATAAACACTTCCTATAAATTAATAATAACAATAGCAATAATAAAAACATAAAGTTGCTTAAAAATTGTAAAGGAAATTATATGGAAGGCAAAGAAGCAACTGAGTAAGTAGTACTCAACATCATGAGTCATCAGAGAAATACATATGAAACTACCTCATGCCTAATAAACTGGGTAAAATTAAAAACACTGTATGCACCACATGTTCACAAGGATTGGAGCAACTGAATCTCACAAACACTGTGGACAAGAGTGTAAAATGGCACAACTACTGTGGAAAAGGGTTTGGCAATATCTTCTACTAAAGATACACCTCCCTTATAATGCAGCAAGCGTCCTCCTAGGCATTTACCTAGGTGAAATAAACACCTAGGCCCACCAAAGAAAATTTTCTCATGAGTGCCTTAAGAAAGTGCCTTAAGAAACCTTTCTTAAGGTGCTATAAATGGACAAAATAATGGACAAGAACTGGTACACCTGGGTGGCTCAGTCGGTTAAGCGTCTGACTCTTGATTTCGGCTCAGGTCATGATCTCACTGTTTGAGAGATAAGCCCCACATTAGGGTCTGCACTGACAGTGTGGAGCCTCCTTGGAATTCTCTCTCTCTCTCTCTCTCTCTCTCTCTCTCTCTCTCTCAATCAATATTGAAAAAAAAAAATGGACAGGGACGCCTGGATGGCTTAGTCAGTTAAGCATCCAACTTCGGCTCAGGTCATGATCTCACAGTTTGTGGGTTCGAACCCTGTGTCAGGTTCCGTACTGACAGCTCAGAACCTGGAGCCTGCTTCAGATTCTGTGTCTCCCTTTCCCTCTGCCCCTCCACTGCTCATACTCTCTCTCTCTCTCTCTTAAAAAATAAATAAATATTAAATTTCTTTTTGAAAAATAAGGGACAAAAACTGACAGCTCAAACATCCTTAAACTGGGTAATGGATGAACTAATTGAATACATTCATGATCCCTTATTTATACAATGGAATAATATTTTGCAATGAAAGGAATGGACCTTTAAAACACAAAATACAGACAAATCTCAAAACATTATGATAAAAAGTCAGAAACAATATAATACATACTCTATGATTCAATTTATATGAAGTTCAAGAATAAGAAAAACTAATTCTGTGGAGATAGAAACAAGAATAGGATTTAGTTATGAGTGGATGGGGATTGGTTTGAAGTGAGCATAAAGGAAATTTGTAGAGAGATGGAAACATGTTTCATCTTAATTGTGTTGATCCTTACATGGGTGTTTGCATTTATACAAATTTATTAAATTAAGTCCTCTTAAGTTTAATCTTTATAAAGTTTATCTTAGTATAACATTTGTCATATTGGATGAAGAGCTATTAAACTATGTGTTTTCACATAGTAAATATTGGGGAGCAATTGATTTTTGCTGCAGTTTGATTCTTTTTTGAGTAAGCTGATGACAGATTATCTTTTTTTTTTTAAGTTTGCAAGACATAGCATGCTCACTTATTTTTATAAATCATGCATTCACAAGGGATGGAATTTAAAATACCTATATATGTATATGCTTTGGGTTTTTCCCCTATTACCTCTAATTATGTAACAGCAGTACTTGAAATGTGCCATTTTTCCCCTAAAAAACAATCTCGTGATTCATACTGAGAAACTAATGGGTGAGATGTTCTAAGTTTCCCATTCACAAGACTAGTGTTTTTTGTATTCCAGGGGAAGAGGTGTCAACGTGTATACAGTAGGGGGAAAAAAGAATTGAAAATGAACTATAGAACTTAGGGCAGCAAAAGAACAGAAGGTCTAGAATGACAACCACGATTTGTAGGTTGCAGTACAATTTACACATTAGTAAGAGCTTACCTGGGTGATACGGTTATGTCCCTCAGGCAAAGAGCTCCTTATGGAGGGCAGATGGCATGCTTATTTCCCTGGTGTCAGAATCTAGGAATGTCTGTTTTACTCAGTGTATTTTAAATAAACATTTCTCCTTCTACTGAAATATTATCCTCTATCCTGCAGAAAGCAGAGGGGATGATGATGCAGCATAAAAACTGGAAACAGCAATAAGAACCCAGGGCAGCAGGTGCACTTGGCTGAAGAATGGAGAAGGCACAGTGTGGCAGAGATAGCAGGAGATTACAAGAAATGCATAGGTATTTTGTAGAAAGAAAAAGTTGGTAACAAATAGGTTTGAAAAGAAAGCACACCAATATGATCCTGGCTTGGGTACTGCTGAGAACAGAATTAGTATTTATGTCGAGTAGAAAGTTAAGGGTGCATTTCAGAAAGAAAACCAAAGCAAAAATAAAGAAAGAAACAAACAAAAATATGGAGTTAGAATCTCACTATAATTACACAATTGCAAGAAGAATTAGAACTACTAGGATACTAAGGCAGAGGTGGGCAAGCTATGACCCACAGGCCATGGTCTTGCCAGTGACCAGCTTAGTATGGCTTAGTGATAAGAATGCTTTTTTACATTTTAAATGATTGTAAAAAAGCAGAGAGACAAACAAAAAAAAATACAAAGAATAATATGTGACAGAAACAGTAGGTGCTAAAAAGCCTAAAATATTTACTATCTAGCCTTTTATGAAAAAAAGTTCTCCCCTTAGAGTAGACACCCCTAGACTAGGCTAAATTAATATTTAATTAATCCAATTCTTTATTTGATTCGTTGATAAGTGTTTTTAGTGCCTGCCATGTGCCAGACAGTGTGTCACAAACTAGAGCAACACCGAGGAAGATGATGGTCTGGAACACTGTCCTCCTGTAGGTAAAGGGATCAAAAGTCAACAACTATTTACAAAATAAGTAATCACAATAGCGACAAATTTTGAAAAGAAGCAGACACATTTTTTAACAGGGAGTATGCATTCTGAACTAGAATGCCATCAATGGCTTCCAGGAGAATGTAATCATTAACTTGAGTGTTGCCGACAAATACGAAGTGCTCAGGATGAAAAGGATACAAGGAAGAATATTCCAGATAGACAGAACAGCATGTGTAAAATCTTTCAGGACTGAAGTCACATTAATGCATTTAGGAAAAGAAAACTAAGACCAATCTTAAAAGAGAGAGGAGAGAGAGAGAGAGAGAGGAACTAGAAAGAAAGTGAGGTAAGATGTGACAAGAGAAGAAATCAAGAATAAGATTTTGCAGCATTTTGTGGGCTGTGAGTGGTTGACAATGTTTTTCTGTCCACCCAGTTCATGGCTGGAACTAATCTTACAGAAATTTCCCTCCAGTCCAGAAATCAGCAGGAGCACCAAGCTTAGCAGTCCAGGGGTTGGTCCAGGCCTCTCCATGTAAATTACGTTGAGACCATCTTACTTCTCCTTGGACATTTACCAGAGCAATGATATCAGGAAACACACTGTTTCTTTCTCTGGAAACTCGAGCCATAATGTCATGTGAGTCTGGAAATGCCACTGGCATCTTGAATCCATATGCAGAAGTCTGCTGGAGAATAAAGTCAGTGGAAAGAAAAACATTACTGGGAAAGAGATAGGAGGAAAAAAAGAGTCAGATCCCTGAGGACATGATAGGAACATCTATTCAGTCATGTCTGAAGAATATATCATTGGGTTTTTGTCAGCTTTGTGAACCAATAATTTAGCTGCATATTAAACTTTGGAGTTGGATTTTTGTTACTGACAGCTGAAAGAGTCCTTACGCATTCTGGATCATATAAACCCATAGTGGTAGTAATTTTACCCCGTTTCCTGAAGTGTTCTTCTTAATTTTCTCATTTTGAGGTAAATGGGAAGAATGAAAGAAAGTGGAAATCTGTGCAAAAAGAATTTTCTTCAGAATCTATTGTTCGTCTCTCGTGGAAGGAGAGGGGGAAAAATACTTAGATGTATTTGTTAATTCAACATATGTTAAGCACCTATCATGTGCCTAGCATTTTTCTATGTGCTAAGGATGTAAAAGCAAATGAATTTTTTTTTAAAATCACCTGTCCTCACAGAGCCTCTGTTCTAGTGAACTTGTTTAATTATTGAGAATACCTTAATTTAAAATGTAAAATAATTAAGGGATAAC
>NW_026057577.1:132840440-132906888 GCF_023721935.1 Panthera uncia | reverse complement strand
TGGGGTTGATAGATCCTTGTAATGGTTTTGCTGTTGTTGTTTTAATTGGATTAATTTATGTATAACTTACATATGGTAAATTTTGTTATTTAAATTTAGAATTCCATGAATTCCTTAAAATGTGTGTATAATCCTGAGATGCCAATATAATCAAGTAGTATAACATTTTCATTAACCCTAAATAGTCCCCTAATGTCCATTTGTAATCAATCCTTTCCCCCACTCCCAGCCCCTGGCAACGATTGGTCTCTCTGTCCCTTCAGATTGTTTCTTGTTTGTTTTGCTACATCATTCTTTTTTTAAAATTAAGGTTCTAATTATATACAGCAAAAGTCACCTCATAAGTATACAATTTCATGGATTTTGGTTTAATTTTTAGTATCTGTGGAGTGTGCATGAAGCTTCAAGCCAGCCACAAGCTTGGACTTTAGAGAAGGACTACAGCAGATGATAGCTCAGTCTACACACAAAGGGCTCTTTCTACAGAGGCTGGCTACCTAAGCTGAGACTTCTGCAGCCTGAACTTCAGCAAGGACCATGAGCGAACACATAAGCAGAGTCACAAAGAATACGCAACCTCAACAGATGGTAGTAGGCACCCGAGATGATAGTCACAAGCTAATTTAAGGCAGGAATTTGATTGCAGGGTCCATATTCGTGGCTTTACCCATTTCTGGTGCATAGTAGACATGGGCAAGCAAAGTCATGGGTCTGGAGAGATTTTAGTAGGTGGCCCACTTTGAAGTGGCCCACTTCAAAATATAGATTCCTGCAGTTTAGCAAAAAACCACAACTTCTCTCAAGCATACATGTCAGAGGTAGACCCCTGATTGTAAAGGGCAGAGGGCTTTATATGTATTGGGAGAGGGGTCTGGGTGCTGAACAATGTTAACTGCTTTTCAGTCACAAGTCAGCCAAGTTCTGATGTGATCATATGTGTTGCTGAAGTCTCAACTGTAAACTTAGTGCTAAGAAGATCGAGATCACCAGCCATAAGTAGCTTCCTCCATAGGGACCCTCAATGCAGGAAAATGAAGGCTCTAACTGACCTTGGTTTTATGGTGGTGGCTGAATATGCTGAAATGCCATTGCCCAGTGCATGGTCTGAAGGTGACTCTTGAATGCTTAGGTATGAATGACAGAGAAAGTTTTCCTAAGTCAGGTTTCATAGTCCTAAGGAATTCCACTGCCATGCAGGACTAAACAGCCTGGTCAAAAATAGGAGAGGTGCTATGTCACCTCATAGAATTTACAAGAAGTCCAGTATAGTCATGTTAGAAATAGGGCTTAAAGGGAAATGGAAATTACAGGATTAAGCATAGGTGGAATCACCCCAGAGGTAGTACATATGTATCATATAAATACAAATTTTTTGTTAAGAATTTCTCCCAACTGAATTTAAAACCCTTAGACTGTGGATTCAAAACAGTGTGTATCCACTGACTATTGATTTGGTGAATCTGAAACCAATATTTTCTTCTTCTTCCTGGATCCCCTTACGTTCAGGTGATTTTATCCTAAAGCTTTAGGAAATATTAAGTGCAAGTTCCTGGGAACAAAATTGTATTTATGATATTTGGATTAGGTACTATGTACCTTGTGGATTGCCAGATGTGGAAGACATAAATCCAGGGTAGTAATACTCTCTTGTGACCTACTAATTCTTTGGATTCTTTCAAAGTGAGATACATAAGCGACTGACATAGAAATAAAAACACTTTCTGAGGCCCTGGAGGAAATATTCAGATCTCTATCAGAGTCAGCCCTCTATATGGATACTGAAAAGGCCAGATTCTACATAGGCATTGAGAATTCCCAAGTCTGAGATGGAGCAAAGATGAAGAAGACAGATTATAGATTGTCTTTCTATCTTCCTTCCTTCCTTCCTTCCAACCTTCCTTCCTTTTCTTCCTTCCTTCCATTTCTTTCTTTTTCTTTCTTTTTTTCTTTCCTTCTTTCTTTCTTTCTTGTTTCATTTTTTAATGGGAACTCATAGATGAAAGGGAAATTGACGTTGGATTCTTCCTCTGTTTTGTGATCTAACTCTAAAGAGCATTTAACATTTAGAATTTAATTTCACTAGGGTATGTGATATTAGAGTCATATATACATATTCAAATAAACTATATCTATTTACTGGCATTTTTATCAGTAGATTAGCATTTGCATCTGGTTTTTAGACTACCATGATATTTCCATTATTGCACAATCTCTGTTGAGCTTTCATGAAAAAACAAAAAAAAAACCAAAAAACAAAAAACTAACTGGACATAATTTTGGAAGAGAAGTAGAATAGCAAGTGAATTTACAGCCTTGGAAAGACAGTGGCTTTGGAGTTAATTTGATCACTGTACTGTTCTTATATTTCAGAGAGTTTTAGGAGCAAATATCCAGGTTGTCTCACATTGTCCAGGAAGGTATGCAAAAGTACAGTGGATCGGTGTAGGAGAAATGTTCTCACAAATACGAATCCAGATCTGTCCTCCTACTAGCCATTTTCACCCCTAACCAGGTTAACCATGTGTCTAAGCCATAGGCTTAATCCTAAAGCCCAGAGGTTTATGAGAATAGAAAGTTGGGGAACAATAATTGAAGAGCATCTTTTCTCCACTCCTGGTTTTCATGAGGAAGAATATTATTTTCTAAACACATGTCTGTTCTCTCTCAAACAATTTATTCACTCCTAACATGGGGAAATGGAATAACTTAGTGGTTGTTACATTTGAGTATACCTGAGCATACTCAGGACACCTCCCCATCCATTCGATATGAGGAGAAAGCATGTGGGATGATTTTGATTTGAGAGAAACCATTCTTCACCAAAAGTTGTTCTTTCTCCTAAAGTTTTCCCTGGGTGCATAAAAATGCCTGATCCTGGAGGTGTGTATTATGAAATGAAGTTGCCCAATTACATAAGTCTTTGCAAGTTTCAGTTATTTAGTTATTAATGTGAAATTGTGTACTTTGTTCTATTTTCCCAACAGGGAAGAGAATATTCTTCATTGAATCCCTTTGGTGTTTTAACAAGCACCATGTCTGCTCTAGCATGTAACATAAATATTATACTCACCTTTATAGGACTAATCACATCAAAGAGGAAGAAAACAGTGAAAGTAAAAGGATATATGTGTGGTATTTTAAAAGTTTAATTCATTACAGAAATACCTATCCTAATATAGATATTTTTAAAACTAAAGTGCTGAAGCTTATTTGCAATGAGATATTAAACAAAATCATTTCCCTTTTTTGGTTTTGCTAAATGGTATAAGCAATAAGAGAGAAAATATTACTATACACTTTGAAAATGGGAAGTATCATACATGCCTGATTTTAATAAAGCCTGAAAATGAATTCCTGATGAAAAGCTTCTGTAAAGTTAAGGAAAGTACTTACAAAGATAAATAGGATACTTGAGGACAACCAGTGAAGAAAGTATAATTGGAAAGACTATAAAATGTCAACATAATGAATCTCTCCAACATTAGATGTTCTGTGAACAACTATACTTTTTATGAATGTTTTGAGCTGCTAAATCAATGATGAATGTATGAATGAAGAGGCACAATGAAGAAATAAAGGCCCAGAGAATTAAACAAATGCGTAAGAAAACAAACAGCTTTAAGGTCAAATGAATAAACAAATTAAAACTATTGAATAAATTGTGAGCTAGTCAATGTTAATGAGCTCTTTAGGCAGAACATAAAATCATTTTATGGGGTTCTAACATTCCATCTGCATATGCCTGATTCAAACTTTTAAAAAAATGTACATAAGCAAAAAATTGTCAGAGCACTCATGGCTGCAAAGAAAAATATTGATTCAATAGGATTAAGATTAGAGAAAGCCAAATGAGAGGTAAATTTAATTTGAAAATAATTAATTTCATGCTTTGCATCCCTTCAGTGCAAAAGAAAAAAAAAGAATAAAGAACAAGAATATAAGAAATGGAAATTTGAATTTAGGTAATGAGTAACTATTTTAGAACAGTTCTCAAATTTCTAAGGTTTACATTAATACTTAATGCCAAAATTAATTCACTTCTAGGAACTGTAAATAGGAATTGAAGCACATAATAAAATAATTGTATCACTTTTTTTCCTTTAAAAGCAGTATTAATGACAAACGTAACTCTAAGTTTGCATACTTCTTTTCTAATCTATTTCTAATGATTTCTAATCATAATAGATTTCTAATAGATTTCATAATAGATTTCTAATCTATTTCTAATGAAGATACAATTTGAACATAACAAAATGTATAAGCCATATTTCCACCATACTACTGAAAAACAAGAACACAAGCAAAACTTAAGAAATAAATCAACAATTGAGAAAAAATAATTTTATGATTTTTAAAATTCACGTGTGAATGAGTGTAATAGCAGATACAGTTAACATTTTGCCTGTCTCTACAAAGCAAAGGTTAAATAAAAATATGACAACGTTTTTTTTAAGATCAGGATAGTGATTTTGGGGATGCATGATTACTAATATAGTATGGAATTTCTGAGAAAACAACACATGAAAGTTGTGAAAGTTGTGTTAGAATCCTTTCTTCTCACTTACTCAAATTGCATATTTCTATTTGCACATTTTCAAAAGGAAAGTAACAAAAATTCTGCTGCTTGTAATGTAAAGCTAAAGATTCTAATCCCACCTGTCCACATCACAACCCACTGAAACAAGCATACTTATGATCTCTCACCAGGCAGTTGAGGAATTCTCAGGCTGTAAAAGAAATGATGTAAATGATGTAAATGATGTGGAATTTTTCATACATAGGGAATTCATTTGTTGTATCAAGGTAACCACTGTCAATTATTAGTATAATTCATATTGAAGCACTGTTTTTTTACATGCATGATTTCCATAGTATTTTTTTTTTATTTTGTTCTTACATTTATTTTTGAGAGACAGAACACGAGTGGGGGAGGGGTAGAGAGAGAAAGACACAGAATCTGAAGCAGGCTCCAGGCTCTGAGCTGTCAGCACAGAGCCTGACACTGAGTTCCAATCCACAAACCATGAGGTCATGACCTGAGCCGAAGTTGGACACTCACCCACTGAGCCACCCAGGTGCTTCTGATTTCCATAGGTTTTCAGGAATATTTTTACTCTTAAGGGATAACCTACATAGCTACTTTTATTTATTTACTTTTAATTTTGTTTAAGTTTATATACTTATTTTGAGAGAGAGAGAAGGACAGAGCGAGCGAGCGAGCGAGCATATGCACAGGCAAGCAGGGAAGGGGCAGAGAGTGAGGGAGAGAGAGAATCCCGAGCAGACTCCTATCAGCACTATGTGCTATCAGCACAGAGCCCTAGGCCGGGCTCGAACTCACAAACTGCCAGATTGTGACCTGAGCCAAAACCAAGAATAGGACACTCAACTGATGGAGACACCCAGGGACCCCTAATAGGAGGCCTAGGCATAGCACTTACGGTCACAAAAATCTCACGGTTAAGCATGATATTAACAGTTCATTCACTTAACCTTTCTCTTAGCATAAAGTTGAAATGCTTTCCAATATTAATCGTGCAATGATATCTACTGGATTCAAAGACTTACCACAGACTTAGGCAACACATTATATTTTGCAATAGTTTGGGCAACTATGTCTAGAAGAAAACTATTAAAATCCTGAACATAAAATTTATCCTTATCCACTGTAGAATTAGCTATTTATGTCATCAATATAACATAATATGCTCTGGTAATGCTTAATATAATTTTTTGCTGTTAACATTTGATTCTAAAAAGCTATATTTTAAAGTTATTTATATATCCTTTCTTAGGAATAAACCTAAGTGCATTTACCTTTAATAAAATTTTACTTAAAAACAATTTTGTATGAATTCTATTCCAGAATATTAGGCAAATTATAGGGTAATATAAGGATTAATATGGAAGTATTCCATGACTTAAGTTTACATTAAAAAATGTTAAAACCACTGATAACATCTAATTGTATTGCAAGATGGTTTGTAGAAATTTTACAGTATAAACAAGTACTGTAGAGGAATAATCAGGTGAAAAAAATCATTTTTCTCAGTGGAAAATCAGATAATCTCAGTGAATTTTATATTATATCCACACCTACATAATTTGAAATAAGCAGAAAAAAATCTTTGATCTTTTATATTAAATGCAAGAAAGGAGAAAAAAAAAGTATATAGAAGAGAACACTTATTTGCAAGAAATGAATCTCAATGACAGTAAAAATAGTAAATAAAAATGGGTTGAATTTACTAATAAATGATGGATTTTCAGACTGGATTTTAATATTAAGTAATGGTGTGTTCAAGAAACATACTTAAAACTTAAGGTATAGAAAATGTTGAATGTAGAAGAAAGGCCAATTAAAAATGACAACGAGGTGACAAAGAATCTGATTGGTAGCATCTTCTCTGTCAGACAAACGCAAATTTAAAAAACATAACCAACAGACATTTCATAAAGATGCTACACAGATATTATAATAATGAATATATGGAAAATAATAAAAACTCAAATATTTATAAAGAAACAACTGTTAGTAGACCAAATTATAAAATATGGAAAAATAGGTAAAAGGAAAATTTAGTCAGAAATTTACTACATCTCAAATCCCAATACAATTTATCATTTTTAATGCATGAGTGATTGAGTTTGAATTTTACAAGAAAGAATTTTACACAGAAGAAATAATTTTTTCAGATATAATGTGATTTTTTGAAAAGTTATGTATGAAAAAGAGTATAGGTCAGCCCTCAGTAAATTCCAAGGGAATAGCACCATTCTGATTATATGCTGGCAACATGAAATATTAAAAATCAACAAAAGTAGGTCTAAAAGTGAAAATGACTTTAACAAGGCCACATATTTTACATAAGAATTAAGGAAATTTTAAGACAATAAAGGCAAATGGTATTAGAAACACAACGTTTTGAAATTTGACACACAAAAATTAAATAAAATCAAATAAAACTCATGACACCACAATAGCAATATTTATAAACAAAATAGATATAATTTTTAAATTCCATTACTGTATCATATTTCATGTGCGAAATTACATTCAAGCTTGCAGAGGCCACTTACAAACCTCAGTTTCTAGTGCACAGTGGTCAACTGAATAGCTTCAAGGAAATTAGATTAATGGCATCAATGAAGTCATCAAATTATCTTAATGTTTTTGTCCTTTTAAAATGCTTTATCTGTCAATCTTTCCTTCTTAAAAAATGTGTGATCAAACAGGTTATCATGAAAATAGCTGAAATTGATTATTTTTAAAAAGCAAAATAGAATCCAAAGATGCTCAACTTTTTGAAACTTTTGGTTGTCAAATGATAAATCGAATTCTATACATTTACAATACAAAATCCACTGAGATGGATCTACGAATGTATTCATCAAAATTAAAGAATTATAGCTTTTATTTCATTATTTAAATTCTTTTGAATTGTTAACAGAGATCTTTGAATCGTAAAAATTTCAATACACAAATTTTGCAGTAAATACTATTCAATTTAAATTGTCTTTTATTACTTACTAAAAGTAATATATTTCTGAAAAAAATCTAATGTTGATTTCCAGTTCCAGTATTTTCTAAATGAAAGCAAATAACCTTATGAATCACTTATTTTGGGTAAAATTTACATAAATTAAAGTGCATACATGGTAGGTATGATTTATTGAGTTTAGGTAAATGTGATCAAAACCCAAACAAGATTTAGATCTCTGTCAAACCAAACATCTTCTAGTCAACTTCCACTATGCTAAGTAATTTCAGGTTTGATTTTTTTTTTTTTTTTTACAAAATGGTATACTTTTATATCCTCATACAATCATTCTGTATGTACTCTCTTTTGTTTGACTCTTTTCACTTAATTGCATGCACTTAAATGCAGTCTATTTTATTGCTGGATAGTATTCCATTGTATGTTTAATGTATTTGTTCATATAATAAACTATTAGCAGACATTTAGTGTATTTCATGATTTTGTCTATTTTGAATAAAAATTTATACACAATTGTGTGTCTGGAGTTTTCGTGCAGTGTAATTTCTCTTTCTATTTCCCTTTTGCTGGGCATTTTGTTTGTTTCCTATTTTGGCTGTAGGGATATCTGTATAACAATTACTCCTGTAGAAATTGTTCTGTTCATTTGTTTTTCATTCTGGGCTAAATATGTAGGAATGAGAATACTGGGTTATAGAATAGATTTATCTTTAACTTTATTTAAAAAAAAAATACTACCAGACTATTCCACAATGTTCCAACCATTTTATGCTCTTTCCAGAAAGGCAGGAAGTCTCAGTTTTTCTCCAGCACATCCAAGTTATCCTGCCAGGATCTTTTATTTTAGCATCCTAGTGTGTGGTGATATTTCATGTGGTTACATTTCCTTCATGATTAAATGATGTTGCATATCTTTCATTTCCTTATTGGCCATTCTTTTATCTTCTTTTCTGAAATATTCATTTTGGGGGGCCTATTTAGGATCTATTTTTTTAACATTAATTACTGATTTCTGAGAATTCATTAGCACTATTATATAACAGTCAGATATATCTCTTGTGAGTATTTTCCCTAACTCTATGGCTGGTACTTCATTTGTTAGTGGTGGCTTTGGTGATCAGATGTTTTTATATTAATGAAGTCAATTTAGCAAATTTTCTTTGTAGTGATTTAGGTATTCTCATTAAAAATCCTTCCTTACCATGGAAATACTGCTTGATGTGTTCTTCTAGAAGTTTCATAGTGTCACTGTTTTGATTTAGGCATACGACCCATCTTTAATTTAAACATATTTTTTAATGTTTATTTATTTTTAAGAGACAGAGACAGAGCAGAGGCAGAGGATGGGCAGAGAGAGAGTGAGAGAGAGAGAGAGAGAGAGAGAGAAACAGAATCTGAAGCAGGCTCCAGGCTCCGAGCTGTCAGCACAGAGCCTGATACCCATCTTTAATTTTAGAGTCTGGCATACGGTAAGGTTCAAGATTTGTTAATTTTCTCTGTTATCCAAACATCAATGAACTGCCTAGGCATCTTTGTTGAACATAAATGTATGATTATCTTTGGTTTTCTTTTCTGCTTCATTGATTTGATTTTCCTTACACAAATACCACACTCTAGTGGTTATTGTAGTTTTATATTAATTCTTAGAATCAAGTTTATTCATAATTTCTTTTTATATTTTAAGTTTGTTTGTTTATTTAATTTATTTATTTACAGGCACCATGTGTGTGAATGCACATGATCAAGGGAGGGGCAGTGAGAGAGGGGAGAGAGAATCTCAAGCAGGTTCTATGCTGTCAGTGCAGAGCCTGACATGGGGCTCAGTTTCAGCAAACATGAGATCATGACCTGAGCCAAAACCAAGAGTCAGTCGCTTAACTGACTGAGCCACCCAGAGACCTCTATTCATCATTTCAAGATTGTTTAGCTATTTTAGGTCTTTTAATTTGTTATATAAATATTACAAGCAACTTGCCCATTTGTACAAAAAATAATTTTGGATTTTTTTTTGTGAATTCAATAAATCCACAGATCAATTTGTTGGGAGCTGACATGTAAACAATATCGGATTTTCTAATTCATTAGTTCATTCTGTTTCTATATTTATTTGGGTATTCTCTAGTATCTTCTGTCAATAATTTAAAGTAGCCTGGCGATGTTTTGGCATGTCTTCTGTTTAACATATTATTAAATATTTTATACTTTTGGGTGCTATTTTAAATTATTTTTAAAATATTTTCTATCTGGAAATAATTTCTAAGTTTTGCTTCTAGTATCTAAAAATGTAACTTTTTTGTATATTGACTTTTATTTGCTAAATTCACTTATTGATTCTAATAGCTTTTACAGATTCCATTGGCCTTTATATTTTAACTGAAGTACAGTTGAGATACAATGTTATATTAGTTTCAAGTGTACAACACAGTGATTCCACAATTCTATATATTACACAGTGCTTACTACCTAAGTATCGTCAACGTCTGTCACTGCACACTGTTATTACAATATTATTGACTGTATTCCCTATGCCTTGGTTTTTTATCCCTGTGACTTATTCAATAACTGGAATCATGTACATCTTAATTCTCTTCATCTATTTTGCCCATCACCACCCCACCATCAACCACCCATTTATTCTCTATATTTATGAGATTATTTATGTTCTGTGTGTTAGTTAACATGAATGGACCCACAGGGTAATATGCCAAGTGAAATAAGTCAGAGAAACACAAATACCATTTCACTTACATGTGGAATCTAAAATGCATAGGGCTTTCTTTTTAAAATTTTTTTTTTTCAACGTTTTTTTTTTTTTTTTTTTTTTTTTTTTGGGACAGAGAGAGACAGAGCATGAACGGGGGAGGGGCAGAGAGAGAGGGAGACACAGAATCGGAAACAGGCTCCAGGCTCCGAGCCATCAGCCCAGAGCCCGACGCGGGGCTCGAACCCACAGACCGTGAGATCGTGACCTGGCTGAAGTCGGACGCTTAACCGACTGCGCCACCCAGGCGCCCCTCTTTTTAAATAATCATGCCATTTGTCAAAGGGCAGTTATACATATTTCTAATCGTTCTGATTTCTTGCCTTACGGAAATGAATAGGAACTCTAGTATAATACTATATAGAATCAGTTGTAGTGTGTTCCTTACCTTGTTTCTTATGTTAAGAAAAAAAAATTCAGAAATAGACCAATACGTATGTTTGCCTTTCTCAGTCTGACTTATTGCACATAGCATAATAAAATTTAAGTCCATTCATGTTGTTGGAAATGGCACAATCTTGTCCCTTTTTAAAGCTGCATAATATGGCATTATGTATATATACCATATCTTCTTTACCCATTCATCTACCAATGAATTTGGCTTGCTTCCATATCATGACAATTATACATAATGCTGCAATAAACACAGAGCTGCATATATCTTTTTGAATTAGTGTTTTCACTTATTTTGGGTAAATACCCAGTATTGGAATTACTGAATCATAAGCTATTTCTATTTTCAATTTTTTTATGCAGCTCCATACTGTTTTCTTAAGTTTTTATTTATTCATTTAAGTAATCTCTACACACAGTGTGGGCCTTGAACCCATGACCCTGAGATCAAGAGTCATATATTGTTCTAACTGAGCCAGCTAGGCATTCCTGAACCTCTATACTGCTTTCCACAGTGGCTGCATGAATTTACATTCCTACCAGTAGTGGACAAGGGTTCCTTTTTTTCCACATACTTGCCAATTCATTATTTCTTGTCTTTTTATTTTAGCCATTCTGACAGGTGTATCTCGTTGTGGAAGATATCTCATTGTGGTTTTGATTTGCATTTCCCTCATGATGAGTGATGTTGAGCATCTTTTCACGTCTGTTGGCCACCTGTATGCCTTCTGTGGAAAAATGTCTATTCAGGCCCTCTGCCTGTTTTTTTAATTGGATTGCTGTGTTTTTGTTTGTTTGTTTATTTTTGTTTTTGTTCTTGGTGTTGAGTTATATAAGTTCTTTATACATTTTGGATATTAACCCCTTATCAGATATATCTTTTGCAAATATCTTCTTCCATTCAGGAGGTTGTATTTTTGTTTTGTTGATGGTTTTCTTCGCTCTGCAAAAGCTTTTTTCTTTTGGAAACATTGCCATGACTATGTCAGAGTAATTTCTGCGTGTGTTGTCTTTGATAGGTTTTATGGTTTCAGGTATCAAATGTAGGTCTTTAATCCATTTTGACTTTATTTTTGTAGATGGTATAAGAACGTGGTCCAGTTTCATTCTTTTGCAAATAGCTGTCCAGTTTGCCTAGCACCATTTACTGAAGAAACTTTTCTCTCCATTGTATATTCTTGCCTCCTTTGTCATAAATTGCTGACCATATAAGCATGAGTTTATTTCAGGGTGCTCTATTCTGTTTCATTGATCTATGTCTATTTTTGTGCCAGTATTATGTTGTTTTGATTATAACAGCTTTGTAGTAATACTTGAAATCTGGAATTATGATACCTTTAGCTTTGTTCTTCTTTCTCAAGATTACTTTGTGTATTTGAGGTCTTTTGTGGTTCCATGCAAATTTTAATGTCATTTATTCTAGTTTTGTGAAAACTGCTGTTGGTATTTTGATATAGATTGCATTGAATCTGTATATTGTTTCTGGTATTATGGATATTTCAATAATACAAATTCCCCCAATCTATGAGCATGGAATATATTTCCATTTGTGTCATATTTAAATGCTTTCATCAGTGTTTTGTATTTTTCAGAGTACAAGTCTTTCACTTCTTTGATTAAGTTTACTCTTATTGGTGTTTGTTTTGTTTTGTTTTAATTAGGCTCCATCCCTAATGCAGGGCTTGAACTCACAACCCTGAAACTGAGAGTCACATGCTCTACTGACTGAGCCAACCAGGTACCCCGATTTTGATATTATTGTAAATGGAAATGTTTTGTTGATTTCTTTTTCTGCTACTTTGTTATTAGTGTATAGAAGCATTACCAATGTTTGGCTATTACTTTTGTATAGTATAGCTTTACTAAATTCATTTATTACTTCTAGGAACTTTTTGGTTGAGTCTTTCAGATTTTCTATGTATAGTACCATGTCGTCTGCAAACAGTTAACAGTTTAACTTTTTTTTTTTTTTTTTTTTTTTTTTTTTTTTTTTTTTTTTTTTTACCACTATAGATGCCCCGTTGCTTTTTCTTGTCTAATTGCTGTGGCTAGAATTTTCATTACTATGTTGAATAAAATATGGCCCTTGATAAAATATCAAACTCAGGTCATAAATTTTATTATTATACACATACTTCCCACTTTTAGAAAGCTCGATAAGCCACTTCACTTTTACAAAAGGCTTTTATACCTGTTTTTGTTAACCAAAGGAAACACAAGGGGAGTTTTTCCATTGACAAATAAAGTGTGAGGCAAAATAACGTTCAGCATTTGTTTTGCAGTGAGCCCTTACAGAGCAGTGTGCACCCCAGCAGCAGCAGTGAAAGTGGCACCGCCATGCTCTTTCCCTGGGACCTACACTCAGCATCCCGCCAACAAGCTGCCAGAGCTTTGACCTGGCTCTGTGAGTATCTGTGCTTTACCTTGAATTATTGTGTGTCTGCCAGCAAGACACATCCTAATATATCAAAAAAGCCTAAGAACTTATTTTGGGGTGGGGGGGATCTTGCAGTGATAAAATGTTTTTCCACATAAATTAATGATAATTGAATTGCTTCTTCACTTTATACCATTTCAGCTTATGAAAGCTTTCATAGAAATGCTCTACTTTCAGATAGTGGGGGTGGGGGCAGGACCTGTCTTCCCTTGTTAGAAAGAGAGAGAGAGAGAGAGAGAGGTAGAGAAAGAGAGAGAGAAAAATACCCTTCTCTAGCTACTTTTATAGTTATAACAAATTATCAAATGCCAAAAGTCCTACTAAAATTGTAAATTATGAAATATTTCAGCAATCAAAATATTTCATTTTAATATACCTATCCATAAACCTAATTGAGATATTCTTCTATTGACATAGGGTTTTGACTTGTGCAGACTGAGTCAAATATCAATCCAATAAGAAAAAGATTACTCTGAGTTTTCTGTATTATTTATGAGACCTTTAGTGATACGTTTGCTGTGTAAATAATCTAAGCCAAGGGACTCTCTAAATTATAAATGCAAATCAGAATTCATAATGTTTTATAATTCTTTATGCTGGTAAAAACTTCACTGCTACTTAGATACCTCTACCCATCAATCAAATAAGTTTAGTTCTTTAAATTCCTATATTAGTAATATAAGCATGTCATCAAAATAGAGTACCAAGTAAGAATAATAGTTCTTAGCTAGAATCTTAAGATATTTAAATAAATTGTAAAAGTAATCTAAGTCCCTCTAAAGACAGAATACGTTAAGTAGGAACACAAAATACGACTAATCCAGACATGTTCAACTCTAATTAAGACCATTTGTCACTGGTAACCTGATTCTTTTTCTTATAATTGCCATTGCATAAAAATGTCTGATCCACATAAATGTTTGATTAGTAAAACATTTTATTACTTACAATAATGCATATCATAATTGGCTCTGTATGCAGAAGATAGTGTTTTTAGCGAGTACTACAGTTATATAGTGAAATGTTAATTAAAACGGAAGTAGTAAACTGTTTGTTCCAAGTCCAATTACTTAATTATGGAATTAAAACAATATAAAGCTAAATAATTTGCCACTTCCACTCTCACTGGTATTATAAAATGATATCCGAATGATTTCCAAAATGATTAGCATGGCTCTAACCATCACGAACTGCAGGTTGCCAGGTTATTGAATTCTAGAAACAGCTCATAACTATTTTTTTAAATTCCCCATCGTGGCAGTCAGCGCACCAATGCAACATAGCAATATAGGAATGCACATATTTTGGAAACATTAGAATGGAAAAGGTTATTGTCTTTCTTTTCATTCAAAATTGCCATTGCAATGGCACAACTCTTTGAGATTTATTTATATTGATTTGCTTCAGAATTGACCTTATCGACTCATAAAGATAATACTATATAGCATATTTTTGAATAATGCTTTGAAAAATAGGCCAGGATTAAATTGGCTAAGGGAAATGTCAGTTCAGAATTTACTGTTTTTAATCAGTACGTGGAACACTGCTTATACGGAATTATATTTAAAACAAACATACCTTTTTCTGCCCAAAGCAATGTGATTCTTCTGATGAATTACTATTTTACTGTAAAAAAAAATAAGTGATATATATTTCAATAGTAAAGTTATTATATGGTTGACACTATGAAGAAACTAGACCCATTTAGTTATATATGCAATTCAAAACTTTTAGCTTGTCTATTGTAATGGAACAACAACAAAAACCTTGAAACAATCTGAAAATGTTTGCTTTATATCTCTTTCCTCATGATGTATTACTAGACTACCTTTAAATGCAGGCTATTTTACATAACATTTCATTGACTAGACAAAATGGACTATCGATGACTTCAGAATATGGGAAGGAGAAATTATTGTTAGTCCTTTGGTGATGTCATATCAAATTCTAGAAATAATATAGTGTTGCAATATATTATTATATATTATAAATATTGTAAATATAGCATAATATATATTAATATAATACAGTATAGCAATAATACTACTTGTGTTGCCTATTATTTTAAACCCTGAGGTTAGAATAGCTCTCAGCAAATATAGATGGCTTCTATACATATTCCAAAAGGGCCATACACACTTTAAGGAGAATGAGTTGCTATATTATCCAGCCTTTAAGATTACCTCCAATGATACCCATCTCTTGGTATTCATAACCCTTTAGTTTTCATCCACACTGTACCAGGATTGGTCTGAGTGGCCAACAGAATATGGCAAACAGTAATGATCTGCCACTTTTGAGATTAGGTTATAAAAGACTGGATTCTGTCTGGGGTTGTCTTTGGCTCACACATTCTCTCTTTCATCTGGATCACTCACTCTGGGAAAACTTTAGTATGAGCAGCCCTATAGAGAGACCATTGTGGTAGGGTATGAAAGCCTTCTGCCAACAGTCATGTGAGTGAGCTTTGAAGTGATTTCTCCAGCCACAGTTGAGACTCCTGATGAATGCGGCCCCAATCAGCAGTTTAACTTTGATCTTGTGAAAGACACTGGACCAGATTATGCAGCTAAGCTACTCTTAAATTCTTGATTCTTGGATAATGTCTGAAATAAGTGTTGTTTTAAGCAAAAAAAAAAAAAATGTGAATTGGTTACACAGCAATACAAACCAATCAGTAGGAAATAGCATCAAAGTTCAAATAATTCAACACTAACACAATTTTAATATTTATGATTAATTAATCATTTACTCCTTTCCTGTTATACCCTGTATTAGGAAACTCAGGCACTGTTGTAATTATAGTGTTGAGCCTGACTCTATGGGACTTTACACTAAAGGGTATTCCAGGCATATTATATTTTTAGAGACATATTTGATAATATTGTAAAAAATGTTAATACAGATAACATTAATAACACTTAAGTAATATTAGATTTAAAATGTTCTTCCATTCTATCTAGTACCCAACACTGTTCATTGATACCATATCCTCTGAAGATAAAACATCCGCCATGGATAAAATATTTGGTCTTTCTCTTATCATTTTTTTCATGACTACTTAGAAGGTTATTGAGGTTTAAGTGTAAAGGCTTAGATGAGTATTAGACTAATCTTATTACCCGTTAAGTAGTATATTCTGGAGTTTTTAGTGTCACTTCTAGTTAATATTATTCATTCACACACTCATTTAACATGTTTTCAAATTATGTGGAAACAAATATAATCTACTTGACTTACAAGTGTTGACTGCAGACATGCGGGGGAGGGGGGCAGGAATATGCCAATATGAGAAAAAGAAAAGAAATATTCTATAATTATTTTTGCTTCTGACTTATTAACCTTAGTTTCATTATCTTATTTTTGGTCATCCTATCAAGTACTATAATTAATGTAGAAAGTATTAAGTTGTACCGAGGGCTATTACTTCTGCAGAAAATATTAAAATATGTTTTAAGGAAAAACCAAAGATAGTTGCTGTTTAAATTTTAAGGCGATTAGATTATTTTATTATTTTGACTTGAAATTTGGTTAACTAGTTTAAGTTATCACAAAACAGTAGATTGTAAAGAAAAGTATTCTCTACAAAGGAAGTATCTAAAATATTGCAAAGAAACTGGTAACATATGAGTGATTGGTTTGTGATTGCAAATATATTGTTCTCTGTCCATCAAGGTGTCAATGCTAACAGCCTCTATGAGAAGCCAACTTATGAACCAAGTTTAAATTCTATAAGTACATAAAAGAAAATAACTTTTTTTTTTTCTTGATGAAATAACAATTATTTAATCTGGTCTTCTATCAGAGTCTGAATAACAGGTATTTTACTATATTTAAATAAGGCCAAAAGTTCATACACAGAACTGATAAACTATTTTGATTTTGTAAATTTTCTTTTACATTTTATTTTGCTTAAGAATTTGAGCTTTCTGGGGCACCTGGGTGGCTCAGTCGGTTGAGTGTTCGACTTCAGCTCAGGTCATGGTCTTGAGGTTTGTGAATTCGGGCCCCGCGTCAGGCTCTGTGCTGACAAAGGCTCAGAGCCTGGAGCCTCCTTTGGACTATGTGTGTGTGTCTCTCTCTCCCTCCCCTGCTCATGCTCTGCCTCTCTCTGTCTCTCAAAAATAAATAAATAAATGTTAAAAAATTAAAAAAAAAAAGAATTTGAGCTTTCTAAGTTGATTTTTTGCTTTATCAGTTGAAAATCCAGCCACCTGTACTAAATTTCACTCTTGCTTCTGTTCAATAAATATAAATCTCAAATCAGTGGAGGCTGATTTAATGAATTTGTACTATGATTATAATAGTATAGTTTAGTTTAAGCACAAAGAGTTAATATAAATAACATTCATTTTATACTTTTTTATGTTTCTTGTGGTTTGGGAAAAATTCATATTTTAGACATGGCTTTCAATACTAAAATTTATTTTTAATAACACCCTTATTTTAGGATATATTTAGATTTGCAAAGAAGTTGTAAGAGAGTATCAAGAGTTGCCACAGCCCCTCACTCATGTTCTCCTATTGTTAACATCTTATGTTATATTGTTATATTTGGCACATACATAATTATATATATATATATATATATATATATATATATATATATAATGAAATGTTAACTATATATATTTGCAACAATGAAAGAAAGAACAATGGTGTCTTTTTCTTAACTAAACTCCAGAATTTGTTTGGATTTCATTTGTTGACCCCTAATTTTTTTTATTTTTTCCTATTGCAGGATATCATCCAGTATACCATGTTATATTTAGTTGTCATGTTTTCTTAGGTTCCTCTGAATGGTGACAGTTTCATACATTTTGCTTATTTTCTTTTTTTTAATTTTTAAAATTTTCTTTCTGTTATTTATTTACTTATTTATTTATTTATTTATTTTGGTTTTTAATTTTTTTTTTTTTTTTCTTGAGAAAGAGAGAACGAGAGTGGGGAAGGGCAGGGGCAGAGAGAGAGATAATCTTAAGCAGGCTCCATGCCCAGTGCAGAGGCCAACGTGGGACTTAATCTCGCGACTGTGAGATCATGGTCTGAGTCATCCAAGTGCACTTGTTTTGTTTTTTGATGACCTTGACACAGGTTTGAGGATGACTACTTAGGCTTTTTGTGTAATGCCCCTCAATTGGGATTTGTCTGTTTTTCTTATGGTTAGCTTGGGCTTATGCATTTCTGGGAGGTGATGTTGAAATTTTGAATGATTATACACTATGAAATTCTCTAATCATATCATATTTGAAAAAAATCTATAATAAAAATTACAAGATAGAAACATTTCTGATTCACTGATGAGTTATATGCTATATTGAAGCCATTTATTTAGTCACTCATTCATTTATTAATTTATTTTACAAATGCTATTTTTTTAAAGAAAATAATGTTATATATACAGCTATGAATAAACTGTTATATCTATACTAACATTTAATCTAAGACTGTTCATTTTAATGCAATGGGCTTTGCTGGTAATTGGTAATACAAAGGCATCATTAACCAGTACATTAGGACATTCTGATTCACTCTTCTAGATTTCTGGCTTAAGAGGCCATTACATTCTTAATGACCCTAACCAAAGGAGGCAGTAGTTTTCTTCCCAAAGGAGAGTTCTGGAGTAGAGTTGTTTTCTTTGATTTATATGCTAACTGGATGTAGTTAATTATAAAGTTCCAATGATAAATCCAGAAAAACACTGTAGATACTGCTTTCGCTTTGGCAATAATTCCTGAAGAAAGGCCCAATACAATTTCAATTGTCAGTCTCTATGAAGTGAATCTATTGCTAAATTTTCTGTATTTTAAAGAAGAAAAAAAATCTTATTATAATGATAAGATATAAAAATGGAACTGTCCAAAATGTTCCCTATGTCTAAAGGTAGAGAAATGTAAAAATCTAGAGGCAGATTTTTTATTGTATAGATAAGCCATTGTTTCAGTTCCTCTGCTGTTGGGCTAGTCCAAGACTCTAGACTCCAGTGGAAGTTTGATTGTCCAAATTTGTGTGCTTCACAAATTTGATTGTCCTCTAAATGCCAAAACATATTATTTGTTATTCATTTATTTAGCGTGAATACATTCCTACTTGATTCAACTAGTGAGAACAAAACTGAATGGGACTGTTTGTAATTTGACTACAAACTAGGGAACAGTAAATTTCCATTATGCTGTTTTACTCAATAGTCTTGGTTTATTTGCTGTTTCTCTGTTTCACTTTATAACAACTTTCCACATTGTTTTCTATTTACCCTTAATGCTTTTTTAACTCTGCTTTATTGAAAAGACTTAAAAGCAGCATTGCCATGGGCCTGAAAAGCAAAAATACTCCTTCCACTCTGTACTGTGACTTCATGCTATTATGAACAAGGAGCAAAATAATTCAAAGGCTCTTGTCAAAAATTATAGGAAGATAATTTTGTTTTTCTTAACTTATTTAATCCATGAGCATTGTGTTGTTTGCTGCTACATGTAAGCTTTCTTTGAATGTCTTATTTTCTATGATTCATACTATTTTAGACCGTTCAGAATTGAAAGGGGGGAATGAAGACAAAAGACTTGTAATAATTTGAGGAATTTTCCAATTAAAAAAAGATTGATATTTATTTTTTTTAAGTTTTTATTTATTTATTTGAAGAGAAAGAGAAAGCAGGGGAGAAGAGAGAGGGAGAGAGAGAATCCCACAGAGGTTCCATGCTCAGCACAGAGCCCAATGCACAGGTTTCAATCCCCAAAACCCTGAGATCATGACCTGAGCTGAAATCAAAAGTCAGACACTTACCTGACTGAGCCAGCCAGGCACCCCAAGGTATTTATATTTCTAAATACCATTTTTGGATTCTGATAGGAGAAAAAAATTAATATATTTTTAGGAAAACACTAAATAATCTACAGAGTACAATCATTATATTAATAATATCCCAAAAATTCTTCTTACACAAATGAAGTGAGGATATATTATTTCTCTACTCACCCCCCTCTTCTAATGTGGCAAACAAATCCTGCACTATCTTAGAGATTTTGCAATTTGATTATCCTCAATTCAATGAATTGCTCACCAACTTCAATATGAAAGGAATATTAACATTTAGATTTGTCTCTATTTATACTTAGTCTCCTTATTTTATAAGTTTCCACTATGCATGCCTTTCTCTATTGAGTCACTGTTTATTATTGATATTATGAGAAAGAAATGCCTAAAATCCCATGTGTGGTGTTCTACAGTGTAACTTTAGGTTGCTTAGCTCAACAGTCCCACATTCTGCATAACCTAGTTTCTCACCAACTTGTCTATTCTTATGTCACGCTGCTGTCCCTCATCAAGGTTCTATTTATGCCAAAATGATCTCTTCCCTGAAAATGTGTTTCCTCACCCTCTATGTTTTCCCCTGTGTCTCCTTCTTGATATGTTGTCTCTCTTCTTTTTTTGTTCAACAGATCTATTTCTTTCCTTAAGATTTAATTTAAATTTTGGGGCACCTGGGTGGCTCAGTTGGTTGGGCATCCGACTTTAGCTCAGGTCATGATCTCACAACTCATGAGTTTGAGCCCCGTGTTGGGCTCTGCGCTGACAGCTCAGAGCCTGGAGCCTGCTTTGAATTCTGTGTCTCCCTCTCTCTCTGCTCCTCCCCCACTCACGCTCTGCCTCTCTCTGTCAAAAATAAATAAACATTAAACAAAAATTTAAAAAAAATATCTCATTTGTTGCTCTGTGGCCAATTATCCAGCTTCCAGGTGTTAGTGTCTCACCCAAAACTTTTGTAACTCAAAGGCTGTTCCACTTGTTTTTGGATTAATTAATATATTCTAAGAGTTGTATATCTATGTAAATATTTATTTTTAGGCCATGTTTTTAGAAAAGGACTATGAAGAGCTAAGTTGTTGAAGATTTATAAGTACATATGACATAATATGAAATATGTATGTATATTTCAATCTTTACCATTCATATATATATTTTGCACAATGAGAGTTTGTTGATGAATTAGTTATATTTTACCAAATTCCTAAAATGAGATGTGTTCATGGAGAAAAAAAGAAAACAAGACAAATAATTGAGATACAGAACTGGAAAACCTTGCAGAATGTTAGCATTTTCATTTTTTTTTTTCATTTGAATGCCAAGAATAGAGGGAAAAAGATTCATAAAGATAACATATCTTCTATGTGAGGAAAACAAGTTTGGATTATGCAGGCTATGGTTCATATTATTAGAGCTATAAAACCTGAAAAAAAAAACCTCACAGTGTATCATTGATAATTTGAAGATTCATGTGGTATTTTATATAGAAAAATAAAAAAAATCCTAAAATTTGTATAGAATCACAGAAGGTCTGACATAACCAAAGCAATCTTAAGAAAGAAGAACAAGGCTGGTGGCACTATGCTTACTATTTCAAACTATAGTAACCCGAACAGGACGGTATTGGCATAAAAAAATTGACACATAGATCAATGGAAAGGATAGAGGGTGAAGAAATAAATGCACACATGTGTGGTTAATTAATTTATGACAAAAGAATGAAAAATATACAATGGGGAAATGTTGATCTCTTGAATAAAGGTGTCGGGAAAACTGGACAGCCACATGCAAATGAATGAAACTAGATCTCTATCTTACACTATACACAAAAATTAACACATAACAATTGAACACTTGAACATAAGACCTGAACCATAAAGCTTCTAGAAGAAAACATAGGTGGTAATCTCCTTCACATTAATCTCAGAGATTTTTTTTTAGATTTGACACCAGAAGCAAAGGCAAAAGCAAATATAAATAAGTGAGACTACATCAAACTGAAAAGCTGCTGCACTGCAAAAGAAACCATCAAGAAAATGAAAAGGCAATCAAAAAAAATGGGAGAAAATATCTGCAAATTATATATCTGATAAGGAGTTAATATAACAAATATATAAAGAACTCCTAGAATTCAATAGCAAAAAAAAAAAATCCAATTAGAAAATACACAGAGGATCTGAATAGACATGTTTCCAAAGAAGATATACAGATAGCCAACAGGTACATGAAAAAGTACTCAATATCATTAATCATTAGAGAAATGCAAATCAAAGCCACAATGAGATATCACCACACATGTCTTACAATGACTGTTATCTAAAAGATCAGAAATAACAAGTGTTGGTGAGGATGTGGAGAAAAGGGAACCCCTTTATTTATTGTAGTATTATTTATAGCACACACACACATACACTACACACAAGGAAATATTACACAGCCATAAAAAAGGATGAGATCATGCCATTTATAACAACATGGATGGACCTAGACGGTACTATGATAAGTGAAATAAGTCAGACTGAGAAAGACAAATACCATATGATTTCACTCATATGTGGAATCTATAAAAGAAAATGAATAAACAACAAAAGAATCAGACTTGTAAATACAGAGAACTGATGGTTCACAGAGGCAGGGAGCAATAAGCAAAATGGGTGAAAGGAAAGTGGGAGGTATAGGCTTCAAGTTATGGAATAAAAAATAGGGATAAAAGGCACAGCAAAGGGATATAGTCAATGATATTGTCATAGTGTTGTATGGTGACTGATGGCAGCTACACTTGTGGTGAGCAAAGCATGAGACATAAAGAAATTGAATCACTATGTCGTACAATTGAAACTAATGTAACATTGTCAACTATACTCAAATAATACACATTTTTTAAAAATGAAACATTTGTGTATCCTTGGTGGGAATATAAATGGGTGCACCCACTATGGAAAACAGAATGCAAGTTCCTCAAAAAAATTAAAAATAGAACTACCATATGAACAAGCATTCCCACTTTGGGGTATTTACCTGAAGAAAATAAAAACACTAACTTGAAAAGGTATATGCACCCCAATGTTCACTGCAGTATTATTTACAATGGCTAAGATATGGAAAATAAAACCCTAAAAGTCCATCAATGGATGAATGCCTAAGGAAGATGTGGCATATTTATACACAATGTAATATTATTCATCCAAAAAAAGAAGAAAATCTTGCCATTTGTGACAACATGGATGGACCTTAAAGGCACTATGCTAAGTGAAAAAGTCAGACAGAGAAAGACAAATACCATATGATGCCACTTACATACGGAATCTAGAAACAAAAACACAAGTTCATAGACACAGAGAACACATTGGTGGTTGTCAGAGGCAAAAGGATGGGAAGTGGAAAAATGGATCAAGAAGGTCAGACAGTACAAACTTACAGTTATAACAGAAATAAGTCAGGATTATGTAATATACAGCATAGTGACCATAGTTAATAATAGTGTATTGTTTCACATTTTAAAAGTTCTCATGACAAGAAAAATATTGTAACTATATATGATAATGGGTAACTTGTAATAATCATTTAACAAATGATTTTATATACAAAAATCATTATGTTGTACATGTGAAACCTAAGTTATATGCCAATTATACTTCAACAAAAAGGAATTTGCCAAATATAATTATTTTAAAATTAAATAATGGGATATAATATATACATTTGAAAATAAGTATGTGTAAGTCAAAACTATGGAAACAGTAAAAAGACCACTGGTTGCCAAGAGTTAGGAGGGAAGGATGACTATATGGAGCACAGAGGATTTTTAGGGCAGTAAAACTTCTCTTTATAATAATATAATGATGGGTACACGTCATTATATATTTGTCCAAACACACAAAATGCACATCACCAAGAGTGAATCCTTATGTAAACTATGGACTTTGGAAGATGACGTGCCAATGTAGTAGGTTCATCAACTGTAACAAATGTACCACTCCGGTGGGTGATGTGGACAATGAGCCAAGTTCTTCAAGTAGGGGTAGGGATATATGGGAAATCTCTGTACCTTCTGCTCAATTTAGCTATGAAACTTAAACTTCTCTAAACTGCTCTAAAAAAAAAATCTCTTTGAAAGTGTAATAAAAGAAATAAATATGTCAACAAATGAAGCACACAATGGAAAAGAAGAAATAAATAGTTCTCAAGAGAAAAATATGGAACAGCTGAGATGCACAGTTGCCAATTCATTCTTAACAAATAGTAAGCAAACATTTACATATATATATTTACATATATATATTTACATATATATTTACATATATATATTTACATATATATTTACATATATATATATAACGCTGATAATCTTCATATTAAATGAATTGAAACTGACTCTTCAATTGTGATCTTGTAATGATTTCATTTGCTGAAGAAATTCAGTGACATATCGTGTTATGCCTATTTATGCAGGTGATACTCAAAGGTAAAATTATGATGGATCATGTTGGACTAAGCATAAAAGTATAGAGAAAAGGGGGTATCGTTTTGGGAGTTAACTATTTGTCACACTGCTAAAATAGGGAAACAGATGATGCATTGTGAATAAAATTTAAAAAGTGGCAAAAAAAAAAAAATTAAAAAAAAAAAAAAAAAAGATTCTGTGTCTCCCTCTCTCTCTGCCCCTCCCCTGTTCATACTCTGTCTCTCTCTGTCTCAAAAATAAACGTTAAAAAAAAAAAAAATTAAAAAAAAAAAAAAGTGGCTTGGGGGCATGATAGCTATAGTGATCCTGAAGAAAAAGAACAGTGAAATGATTCAAACAGAATTGAGATTGTACCCACTGGACAGATACACCTCAAGAGTCAAAAAGCTACAATCTGCTGTTACTTCAAATTAACTTTTGCTGACATTTAAGTTCATACATATATATAGTAACTTCCTAGTAATAAGTTCTCTTTGAAAGAAGAGACCTTAAATTTTTATCATTGTTATTAGAGTTTAATAGTTGAATAGTATTTAAGAGCCTGTATAGGCTAATTTATACTGCATAAAAATCAACCCCTAATAGTATTCATATAAAGGGCAAAGATTTATTTCTTAGTCAAGCTGCATACCCTTTGAGGATAGGCAGAAATTTTATTTTATTCAACGGGGAACCCAAGATGATCTACCATGAAGTTTCATAATTCACTTTAATAAGGTAAAAAAAGAAAAGAAGTTGTAAACCAGCTTTGAAATGCTTCAATCTGTAAGAAATATTTCAAATTGCCATTCTTAACTCCAAAGTGTTAGAAAGGTATTTTTCTCTTCTCTAAGAGAGAAATATTACTGTTCACTAGTACTAGTTACCAAAGCAAAATTTCTAACACTACAGATTTGCATTTTCTGATAAATCAAATATATATACCTAATTTCACTATTAGTAGTGAATGTTAGAAAACACAGGGACACATTAGGATCTTTAGGAGCTGTTAAGTGGTTTCTTTATTTCTCTAAGGCCACAGTCCTATAATACAATGAAATATAATAAAAATGAAATTACAATAAATGTTAATGAACAAAAAACTACAAAATACTTGTTTTTAAATTTTCTTCAGTATTTATTTTATATGATTTAAAAAATATATATCTATATATATATATAGATATAAACATAGATATAGATATAGATATATAGATATAGATATATAGATATAGATACAGAGAGAGATACCTGGGTGGCTCAGTCATTTGGGCATCCGACTTCGGCTCAGGTCATGATCTCACAGTTTGTGGTTCGAGCCCTGCATCGGGCTCTGTGCTGACAGCTCAGAGCCTGGAGCCTGCTTCTGATTCTGTGTCTCCCCCTTTCTGGCCCTCTCCCACTCACGTTCTCACTCTCTCTCTCAAAAATAAATAAACATTAAAAAATTAAATCATATATATATATATATAAATTGACATATAATTTTATATGTCATATATGCATGATGATTAACTGCATATGTAAATTTGACCAGGCCACAGGGTAACAAGATATTAGATTAAACATTATTTTGAATGTGTCAGTCAATGAGGGTATTTTGGGATGAGATTAATAATTGAATCTGTATAATAAGTAAAGCAGGTTGCTTTTCCCAATGTGGGCAGGCATTGAAGGCCTAATGAAAACAAAAAGGCAGAGTGAGATAGAATTCCTTTTCTCTCTTTCTGCCTTACAATTTTTGAGCTGCGATTTCATTCTTCTGCCTTTGGACTAGGACTGGAATTCATACTCAACTGATTGTCAGGCCCTATCAGAGTTGTGCTGGAATTATCCCATTGTTTCTGCTGGGCCTCCACCTTGGTAAATTCAGATCCTGGGAATTTTCAACCTCCATAATCACATGAGGCAATTCCTTATAATTATTTATTTATTTATTTAATAAATAAATATATAAATACACAATACACATATAATATATAAGAAATCATTTATAAAGTTTCTTATAATAAATATAATAAATATATTCAATATGTTCTATTGTTTTGTTTCTCTGGAGGACCCAGACAAACACAGAGTTTGATACCAGGAGTGTTTCTGTAGGAACAGAATATTAATAAGTTCCCCAAATTGGTTCTGGGGTTTCTGAATTGGCTCTCTAATCTGATTAGATTTAAAGATGCTCATGACTCAATTTCCAGGAGTAAAGAAAGCACTGATAATCCAAGACATAACCTTGCAACAGAGATACCCAACGTATTTCCATTATACTCCTAGCCAACCATTTATAAGAAGCAAGGAACAGGGTGGCTGCGCATATGACACTATCTAACATTTTTGGAAAACTAAGAATGTAATGAGTTTGGCTGCTCGTTCCTAACGTCCCTAAACATAGAGATGAAAGAACAGGATGAGCTCAGGGATTCAAATTCCCAGCTCAAGTGCCACATAAATGACCTAAAGACATCTGTATGTGCTCTGAAGAAGGCCCTTATCTTCCGCAGCCACATGGCTGAGATTGCTGAAAACCAGAGTCTCATCCTTAGACCAGCTGAATTACAATGCAAGTTAAACTCCAACCTGGGAAGGCAAGGTATCTACAATGAAATTGAGGGCAGAAACTGGGAGATAATGGGCTGTTAAGTTCCCCAGGATGATGGCTAGGTACCTGGTCGCAGATTGATTACACTGGACTGCCTCCATCACAGAAGGGGCAGCACTTTACTTCCCTGCATACAGTGTTTCTGCCAAAGCTACCATCCATAGACGTATAGAATCCACCATTATGGCATTCCACACAACATTGCTTCACATTAAGGAACTCACTTCACAGCAAAAGTGGGGCAATGGGCCTATGCTCATGGGATTCACTGCTATTTCCATGTTCTCCACCATCCTGAACAGCTTGATTGAGAGAACAGTGAAATGGCCTTTTGAAAACTAAGTTACCTTGTTAGGTAGGTGGCAGTACTTTTTAGGGCTTAGACAAAGTTCTCCAGAAGGCAGTATATGTTCTAGATCAGAGTCCACTATATGGTGCTGTTTCTGATATCCAGGATTCACTGCTTCAGGATTCAAGGGGTGGAAATGAATGTGGCATCCCTCACTATTATCTCTAGTGATCCACTAGCGAAATTTTTGTTCCGTTCTTGCAACTCTATGCTCTGCTGGCCTAGAGGTATTGGTTCCAGAGGGAAAAACACTTCTATCAGGAGACAACAATTATTCCATTGAACCGGAAGTTCTGACAAACACCTATTCATGTATTTTCCTCATGCCTCTGAATCAACAAGCAAGGAAGGGACTTAACGGCACTGGTCAGGGTGACTGATCCTGATTACCAAGGGGAAATTGGACTGTTTCTCTAAAAAAGTCAAGAAAAATATGTCTGGAATACAGAAGATCTCTTAACACTTCTCTTAGGATCCCCATGCTTCTGATTAAGGTCAATAGGGAAAAAAAAAATCAATCTAGGTCAGACTACTAATGACTTAGACACTAGTATTTAAGGTTTGTATCATCTCACCGAGTGAAAAACCATGACCAGCTAAGGTGCCTGCTGAAAGCAAAGGGAATACTAATGGTTAGTGGAAATAGTTTTAAATACCAGCCATGAGCACATGACCAGTCACAGATGAGAGAACTATAATTCAGTAGCATGGCTAGAGAAGAGAATATGTAGAAATATCACATAAACAAGTTGTTACCAACTTGTGATCCAGTGACCCAGCAAATCTAACCACATATAAGTAAACTCACCTTAACGAATCACTACACAGTATTTAAATTTCTTCTATTATATATATTTTAAGATATTTTATTTATTTTTATTTTTTTAACTTATTTATTTACTTTTTTTTGAGATACAGAGACAGAGCACGAGCCGGGGAGAGGCAGAGAGAGGGAGTCACAGACTCCAAAGCAGGGTCCAGGCTCCAGGCTCCGAGCTTTCAGCACAGAGCCTGATGTGGGGCTCAAACTCATGAACCATGAGATCGTGACCTGAGCTGAAGTCGGATGCTTAACCGACTGAGCCACCCAGGTGCCCTATTTTAAGATATTTTAAACTTGAGTTTAAGTTTAAGCTTCTTATATTTTAATTTTATATTTAAGTTTAGCTATAACGTCTCAAATACATACCGCTTTACCTTTTCTTAATATATCTTTAATTTGGTTTCAGATATATTTTTCTCACTTTATGTATGTTGTTTTATAATAGCTCCATTATAAAAAGCCAATTAAAAGCTAAAATCTGGCAACATTTTTTTTGTTTGGTGGCAGATAGTAAATACTTTCAGCTTCATGAACTGCATGGTATCTTTTGTCACTTCTTAACTGTCCTTCTGTTGCAAATGCAACCACAGGTAAACAAATTAGTGTGCCTGTCTTTCAATAAAACTTTATTTGCAGAAACAGATACAAGACTGGATTAAGCCTCCAGGCTGCAGTTTTCTAACCCCTGCCCTAAATCATTTAAGAGTGTTCTGCCCATGAGCCTCAAATCAGTTATTTCAAAGATTAAGCTTTACAGACTTCAATATGACAGCTGCATGTTTGATTATCTACGATAGGGATGTGTATTCATACCTCATGCTATGTAATCCTCATATTATGAAGCATTTATTTATAATTTCTTGGTGCCTAAAGTACGCACCTTATTTTGGAGTTAACCATGTTAACAGCACTGCAGCATTCTGGAGTGGATGGAACTGAAGGGAGGCATTACAGGCGTAATTTTTCACATAAGGCCCTAGGGTAATCCGTGGGAAGGTGGTAATGACTGAACTTCCAAACATCGGTGGGAGACAGTGCATCACAGGATAAGTAAATTGTTCTTGGCACCTGGACTGTTTACCTCCCTGACTGGGAGAATCATTGCACTAGTAATGCTTTTCCAGCAGGCAGGTTGAAACCTCATGGAGGCTGCAGCAGTTAGTGATTGCATTCAGCTGTGCGAAACAGAAAACTTGTTCATCACGGGCTTAAACAATTATGGACTTATTTTTCTTCAAACAATTAGAAGACTAAAATCATATCAATGGCTCGTGAGAGTCAGGGCTGAGATTTCTGCAATTTTCTTGGCCTTCCTCTCAGCTTCCTACCGTCAAGTTGCTTGCACTCCAGCCACCAGGTTTACAACATTATAAGCCAGAAGAAAGTGTGACTGCTAAAGAGCAAGAATGGTGCTTGTATTAAGAAAGCAATTTTTATCCTATTTATACACTGCCAAACTTGTGTCATATGTCCTTGCATAGGACACTGGAAAATGTATCTGTAAGCCTGATGCATGAGAACGGCTATAAAGGAAACCGATCCAATTGGCCATTGATTGGCAAGGCACCTACAAGGATCTGCTAAACGTATTAGCATGCAAGCCACTTGTAATAGAGGCAACATTTCTTTTCAATCACTTCCTTTTTCTTTTATCTTTTCTTCCTTTTGAGCCTCCTTCTCTTGTTCTGCACACCCCACCCCAGCCTTCTCATGGTCTTCCTTTCAAATCTCTGGTTGGGAGAAAATTCTCAAACTTAAAAACAAAGGACTCAGGGATTCATTATAGTACACAATTCTACATATGTGTTACATAACATTTAAGAAAATTAAAAAGTAAAATGACACCAGAGATACTCAAAAAATTCAGCAGAAAGAAAACAAAAAATCTCTTGCTGTAGCAATATATATATACATACATATATATGTATATATATGTATATATATATTATAATGTTCCTGGGGGGCAACACAACACAATAAGTGCTAAAGACACATAGAGAAATTTATCATGAAATTTAGGCAAGAAATACATAATGAGGTTTTTCATGAAACTTAATGTAATTCATACAAAAGATTAAATGGCAAATATTGGCCAGTATAAGTAGGTGGCTGTTACAACAGTTATCAAGAAAGCATAATATGATTAAGACAGAACAAATAAATTCAGATATATCCTCTACATTGTTGTTATTCAAGCACTGGACAGAAGTTGTCTGTACACTTAGCCATGAAAATGAAATGAGAAAGGAAAATGATAACAGCCATTATGTGCAAGTGTTGTGCTATCTAAGAGGAAAACATAAGAGAATAACAATGGATACCAAAAGGTTGGCCAAATAACTAAATACAGGAAAAAATGGTTTTTTTTTTTTTTTTTGGGGGGGGGGAGTGTTATAGTACCGTACCTGCTGTGCCATTTTTGTAGTCATAAATTTAAACATTTAAAATTCTAATTATCTTTATTCTAATTTTTCATTGGTTAAAGTGTCTGAAGCAAGGCAATTTTCTAAATTCCAGACAATTTAATCTAAGTACTTACTGACTTTTCTCTATTCTAGTTTATTATTCAATCAGTCATATTTATATTTAACATTTGCTCTAGATTAATTCTGGAGTCCCTCTCATCTGAAGTCAATTTTAAGTAATGAAAAACTGTGAGAACAACTTTATGGTTATCGCTGAGAAAGGATTAAATGCACTTAGGGTTGGTTCTCTCCTTGTTGGCACGGTTGTGTTCTCTGTCAGTGTCCAGTCTCTTCTTTTTTATAGGGTTTCTCCATTTCATGACATGTTCAAAAATTCTTCTCATGCCCTGATTGTGTGATATGTGTATTTGATAAATTAGGATACATAACAAAATATAAATAATATTTATTATATATGTGATGTATACTACATATTGTATATCATCTTACACATAATATATGTGTGTATATATATATATATATATGTATATATACATATACATATATATATATATTTTTTTTTTTAACGCATTTATCCTTCTGGACTTGAACTTTTTGTGATCTGGATTGAAGTACATTCTTCCAAAATTCTAGTCAGTTTTCTCCAGATAATTAGTGTCTTTAATTTTTTTTCCAGTAAATTGAGATATGAGTAATATTCTAAGGATTCCAAAAACAAGAAAAAGACACCCATAAGTCTCTGTCCTAGTGTTTTCAAACTTCCAGCAATAATTCCAAAGTCATTATTTTAAGTTACTATTGATTCTAATTTTTCACTATGTTTTTAAATATTATAATTACATAATCAAGTCTTTGTTAATAAAATTTATTCTCTATTGCTTTCTTTTTATGAAAGATGAGTTATTTAGAATTTTTTCCATGTAGATGGGTATTTAGAATTTTATTTTTCTTGTAGGTCATTTAGTTTTAGTGTTTATGCTTACTTGGTATAATTTATATATTTATAAAACATAACATTTGAACTTATAATATGCATGACATGAAGAAATTTATTTAATTTACGGAGTCTTTTGGCCCAAAATATATAAATGATGTGCATAAAGTTGATTATTTGAGCTAAGTAAACATTTCACACAAAGATACCTCAGTAAGATTATAAAAATGCTTACCAGACATAATGTAAAAATAGATACAAGTTAGTTTCCAAGGTTAGGTAGATATGTAATTATTTAGTATATTCTTAAATAGTTGATATTTATATAATTTGTGTGTTTTATAACCAGCTCTACAAGTACTATTAAAAAACTTAATCCTATGGCAACCTTAATTAAAATACGGCTAAGAGAAAATAAATAGAAACATGACCTTACAAAGGTCTCCAAATGACTCAGAACCTGGACGCAATACAGGATTCTTGTCTCCTACACTAGTCAATACCATACTACATTATACTCATAGTGACTGTTTAATGTTGTTTGGCACAAAGCATATTTAAAATACAGCTTTGGAAATTATTTCAATAAACTTTTAACAAATTAAACATTTAAAAAACTTTGAATTTGAATGTTTTAAAATCTCATTTGCAATACTGAGACTGTCCATACTTTTTCCTAAAGTACACATTGATAAATCATTAAAGAAAAAGAAAATAATGGGAGCTAGTAGAATTTTTGTTGTTACTGTTCTAAGTAATTGAAACAAATCTATTTTTTAAGTTCCTTAAAGACCAACATCTCTCATTTGTTAGAATTGAAGTACTGAAATAGGATGTTTTAGATTTATGGTAACTCCCTCATTTTTTACTGTTTTCTGCAACTGGATATTTTTTCCATAAAAGGGAAAAAAACCAAACCAACATTCAAAATCTCTTTGAATCAGGCAATAATTTTTTTCCCCATTCTTTCCAGGAATTGAAAGCAATAATTGCAACTCCACATTGTGCTTAATGATAAAGTGCATATATAGCATTTTTAAAATTATTTTTAAAAAATCTAAAGGGCATTTTCTAGTTAATAGTTTACTGCATTGAAAGAAAAGATTTGGGCACCTGTACCATTTCTATTCTTCTCCCACATCCAGTTATATGACACAAACTGGTCCTCTGCATTCTATGGCCAATTCAGCAAGGCAAGCACTGTCTGGTACCATGTGATGCAAAACCAAAGTTACATTCACACGAAGCATGTGCACACTAAACGTGCACACTAAACGTGTGAGAGTGTTCCTTGATATAAGTAAAAGAAAAAAAAATAAAAAGAGCACATATGTATTTGAGAACCCTTTAATTTCTCTCAAAAAAATATGCTCCAATATCCTAGAACAAACTTACAAAAGAAACGTGGTCTTGATAAGAACTTTATCTTGATAAGAACTTGAATGATTGACACAGTAGTTATGAGCTTCTCAGTTATGAGTTGGAATTCTGGACCTATGCTTTTCATAACCATACACCAAAGAGTTTCAAGTGTGTATCTGAGAATCTCCCATATTTCCCAGAGACTGGGTCTTACTTCTAATCCTTATACTGATCTAACACTGATCATGACAGCTTAGAGATTAGACATATCACAAATTTCAAAAGCAAATTTATAAATAACATAACTTACTTCAGTGGCTCTTGAAGGGTCCCCTTGAGACCAGCAGCATGTGTATCACTTGGAGACATGTTAGAGGTGCAAATCCTGAGGCTCCGCCCAACACCTGATAAATCAGAAAATCTGAGGATCTGGCCCAGAGCCTCGGTTAACAAGTTCTCCAGGTGATTCTGATCATTTAATTGCAAACCACTGGCCAATTTTATGGATAGATTTTTTATTTTTGTGTAATAAAATACAAATGTTTATTTAGGTGATCATATTTTTTTTTCTATACACACTTCATTCAGCAAATTATGTAAAATATCCAACTGCAAGTTGTTCACCATATTTATAATGTACAGTATTATTGAACTCTCCTTGAACTATATAAATCATTTAATTCTCCAATTTACATACAGCCTAAGCTGTTTCCAGTGACTTTGGCTTTGTCTTCTGCTTTAATTCACCTTTAATTACTTATTGTAAACTTCTTCCCACACCCAGGTTACATATTTCACCACTCAGTATATCTGTACACTCTTCAGACTCTTCCAGATCCTTCAGTTGTCAGTTTCTAAGACTTTTGGTCTTATCTTTCCTGCCCTCTCCTCTCAAGCTGGATTACACTGCTTTTTAAGGAGAGACAGGTGCTGGAAACATGTCTGCCTAAGGCTGCTGTCATTTCTTTCACCTGGAAAAATGATACCATCCAAACTTTTAAAGAGTTCAAGACTTTATTCCTTCTTTCTGTGCATTTTCAATCAAATGAATATATTTAGAAGCTTAAAAATATTTCTCTGTAAAAATCTTTAACAGTGGGGAAAAAAAAAAGACTGTCTCTGGAATCAGAACCCTGGTTCAAATTCTAAGTTGGACAGTGATTAATTAGATTGCCTCCGGAAAGTCAATTAACATTTCTGAGACACTATGTTCTCATATGTAAAGTAAAATAATCATTTCTGACTTCCAAGTTTGTTGTAAGCTTTAAGATAAATTTAGATGAAGCACACAGCTCCAGATATCAGACTCTTGACAGGAATCAAGAAATGGTCACTTTTACATATAACTTTGTTCGAAAGTCTATAAAACTAACAGAAGAGTCTCTAAGGCTATATTTTACCAGAGAGAAGTATTTCTTTTCATACTGATAACCAAATGATATGCTATTTTGTGACAAACTCTTTTAACTAAATAATATTCTAAAGGATGACTTAGGTATATAGATGTGTGAGAAAAAAATTCAAAATTCCCATTACAATATAAATTATGGCAACATTTGCCTATTTTGCCTTTATACAAATTGTCAAATATGAAGTTGAGAACTGGGTTTATAATAATGAAGACACATTGGGTGTCTCCATAAAGGATTTGTGCTATTTCATTTTTATCTTCAAAACAATCCTATGGAGAAGTAGTAGGATTTCACTAGTTTTCCAAATAAGGAAATTAAACCATAGAGACTTTGGTAATTTGTCCAAGGACACAGAGCTAGTAACTGTCAGTCAGGATTTAAACTGCAGCAGCTGGTCTCTGGAACCAAGGCTCTAAAGCAAAGGAGTCTCTGGTATCTTTAAATGAAATGCACCAAAATTAACCAATTTAATTATAAAGGCTGTCTCTGTGGTCATTTTAAACAGATGAATTATAGGACTTTTGTCGTATTACCTTACCATCTGCTAGAGAGAAGCCTCGTAAAGTGTTAAACACATACGCACACGCTGAGGAATGCAGAGGGGCTGGAGAAATAATAGTGGTAACAGGGTAAACACATCCAAAGTGGCCCGGGATTGAGATGTGTAAGGAACTTGAGTTTGAAGTGGACATCTCTGCCTTTTCTTTGGCACCTCCCTCCGTACCAATTTATGAGCATCAGTTACAGGATCACATTACTCAGGTTTTGCAGGAAAAGTCAGTGCATTATAAGACTAGCAGTGAGGAGGCAGCTCTAGAACCTGGTGTTTTTGCTTTCTTTTGAGATAACTGTTGAAAGTTGTGACCAATCCTGATATCCAGACTTTTGTTTTTAAATGGCTTTATTGAGATATAATTTAATACACTTTGGCTTAACTCTAGGGAAAAGAAAAATAGATGTTAGGGCATAAGACCCTGCTTTTCTCTAGACTTTTGGCTCAAGGGAAGAAAGAAAAAGAGACATGCTTATTTTCCTCCAAACTGTCTAACCTATTACCCCAGGAAAGGAAAACAAAGAAATGGGATGACTGCCTTGTCAGGAGATATAAATGGACTATTTGGCTGTAGATTCTTCTTTGAAAATCTCTTAGGAATTTGCTAACAGTGAACACATTGATGAACCTGAATAAAAAAGTAACCTAATGGTTGACTTTTTTTTTTTTTTCAAATTTATTTCTGCCTTACGTTTTGCTTTCCTCATGGTATATCTACTCTGACACCAATGTCTTTTCTTATGAATATATCCCTGGATTAGCACTTCAAGGACTGTGGCAGAATATAGCTCCACATTAATTTATGGGTCTGAGCACTCTTTAGCAATAGTTATCATTTCCAAACCTGTTTAAAATGCCTGTGTGACATTTTCCCTGAGAAGACTGACATTGGGATCAGCCTGATTGACTGGGAGGGGAGGGTACAGATGTGATATCACACTTAAGTATCACACTCCAAGTTGGTTTAGAAAATGGAACTGATAATTTAAAATAGTGTAAGAGAGGATTGGACTGAAGTTGGAGAACTGAATCCTACTTTTATATCTTCTTTTTAACCTGTATGGCTGCAGTCAGTTCAATATATTTGCATGCAATAACATGTAGGAAATATAAAAAACAAATAACATCTATAGATATGCCACAAATAGTCACTCGCTCCACAAAATAGTTATTATATCTTAAATTCAAGATTAGTTAACTATTGGTAAATACCTACACTTGTCATTTATTTTCATTCCCACCAAATCTTTTTAATTCACTAAATTAAATTTAGCTAGTACCCCACCCCCACAGCCATTGAGATAATGTTCACACATTCTAAATAAAGGTTTGCCATTTTGCAGGATTTTTTGCAGTTTCTGAACATTAACATTTGCCTTCTGGACTACTGTGTAAGAAGATATACTCACATCTTGCTATAACTATGTCCTCAGGGTCCTTGTATTTGGGCAGACTTATAAGATCTACAAGGACCTTTGGCATAACAGGACTTGGCTGTGATTCAAGATAGATTTGCCTTACAACAATCCTCTAAACCAAATAGTTCCATAGCTTTAGACTGTAATAAGAGACTTTCAAAGCATTTTGGTATACTTTTTTTTTTTTTTAATCATCCCTTCAGTTTTAGAAACTCAGAGGTAATACTTTATAATGCTTTCTGGAGGTTAGTTTTTGTTGTTGTTGTTGTTGTTGTTGTTGTTGTTGTTTTCCATTTATGTCTATTCATGTGATAAAATATATGTCCTCTTTTGCATTTCTAATATTCATGATAATTAGTATTACAGTTCCAACTATTTTTTCACAACCCTTGAATTACTTAGCCTGTTTTGTTGTTTCCCCAATTAGCATATGCCTTGTGAGATTCTCAAATCCTCTAACACCAACTGGGTGTACAAGAATTCAGTTTAATTCTCACACTAATTACTAGGTTTTCTTTACCTTTATTAGGACACGATGAAGGATCAGCCAAATGGAAGAGAAGCATAGGGCAAGTTACATAGAATATATGGGGGGAGGGGTACGGGAGCTTCCCTGCCCTCTTCCACCCAGCATATCCAAGTGGTTACCAACTCAGAAGCTTCTCTCAGTGTCATTATTCAAGAGTTTTTACAAAGATTAATCTCCACCTTCTTTCTCTCCCTAGCTGTCAGAGGTGGGACTGAAATTTCCTAGCCTCCTTTCTTTTGGTGTTTCTTGAGTCTTGCCCCATCCTGAGGCCAATCTGGAAGCCCTGCCCTGAACCACCTTACTGTCACAAACTCAGTTGTGATGGAAAGGGCCTGATTAAGATAACAAAGGATCCTACTATCACTCAGGGGATTCCAAAGTTTTTAGGAGCTCTGTGGTAGGAACCAAGGAAAAAGATCAAATACATTTCTTATTATACCACATGACCATAATTTGATGTTACCTATTCACTTTGATAGAAGTTCTCCCAATTACATACACAAACACCTTAAAGTCGACTCCAAGAAAGTTACTGATTTTTTTTTTTTTTCAGCATTTCCCTTCTCCATGACTTTTATTTATGCACTGTTAAATTATTTGACAAGGAAGACTTTAGACTGAGGTGGCTCTAATTTTGCAGGATTTTTTACATAACACCCAGGATCGTTGTCTCGAAGAATGAAGAGGTGGACACAAAATGAGAAGCAGGCAAAAGTTTATTAGAGTATAAGATTAAAATGAAGAATAGTAGGAAAGCTCTCTTTACAGAGAGGGGGGATTCGAAAGTGAATGCCTGAGGACTAGAGGCAAAGGTCCTTGTTTTACAAGGTTCTGGTCGCCCTCCCCCTTCCCTTCCTCCTAGTTCCTTCTCTGGTTCTACCCTTATTGGTTGGATAACTCTAGGTGCTGGGTTGTCCATTCCTGATTGGCTCATTTTCATTGTATGAAGGGTGGTCTATGGCTATTTTATTCCTTGTGAGTCATACATTTTATGGTCTCCTTATTTTTAGTCAGGTCTTTGTCAAATTCCTGAGGGAACCTGAGGGGGAGTAGGTGGTGTCTGTTACATTCTTAAGAGGAACCTTAAGCCTGAGGGGGTTTGGTGTGGTCGGAAACTCCCAGCATTGTTCCAGGGACCTCAGGTCCTAATGCTTCTCCTCTCTGCCTATTTTATCCTATTTTTTTTTCCTATCATAATTATACTCCCTCTTCCTCTTTCACATTCTCATAATCAATCATCTCCCTTCCCCCCCTCCCCCCCATCATACTCCCTAAATTATGGACAGAGTCAAGCAATGGATCTTAGTTCACCTTTTGGCCCAAAGCTTGTTAGTTTTCTAAGTGGAGTTCACATTCTTATGGATGGCATATCCAACTACTGGGCTTTGATCCTATTTTTCTTTATTATAATGATGATTTCCTTTATTTTAGCTTTAACCATTCCTGATACAATCCAAAAAATATACCACCTCTAAAATCACTGTTTCACACCCAAACTCCACCCACAAACTCCTCAAACCTTGCTCAAGCATTATTGTTGAATCAGTTCTTCAAACTCAATATTTCATAAGCATTTACTCTTCTATCTCTCTACCAGTTGTTTCCTACGTTCAACCCCCTGCTTTTCTACCTTAGCTTGTACAGTTTTCCCTTTTATTCACACTTGGCAAATAACAAGAATGCTTTTGGTGCTTTTTCCTTCTACGTGTCTTTGCTGGTTTCTCCTTCCCTACCAAACTTAAGTGTTGAATTTATTCAGCTGTCTGACTCTTTCATTGGATTGATACACAAATCATTTGCCAACGATTACTTGTTGTTTCCATTGTTGTTGTTTATAATCCCTAACTCAGACCTTTTTTATCATTAGAGTCATTTATCCATCTGTCTGCTGGTATTACTACATTACACATTATCCAAATCAAAATGTAAATGTTTAACTGAAATCTAGATGTTCTTTTCAAATGTTGCCCAAATCAGCAAGGGATACAACATTCACCCATTGCTCAGGGCAGAGATCTGTCATGATAGTCATTGGTACCATGGTCAATACCCATCTACTAACGTTTCCCACAAATCTATAACTCAAAAAATATATTTCAAATGTTTCCACTCTTCCCATGTCCCCAACCACCATCCTCATGTTTACAAAATATAAATTAAAAATAATAAATTTATGTTCAGAGCTTAATAACCCTCAGAGATTAATAACCCTCAGGCATTTCTTATTTTCCTTGGAAAAATCCCCAAATGTTACTATGGTCTGTGCAACCATAGATAATCTATTCTTTTGAAAATTTCTTCAATTACTTTTGCCTTTTTATCACTATGAAATAATCCTAATATCTTCTACCTTTACATATGGCCTGCCTTCCTGCTAACAAACTTTCAGCCATATATATTACTCATAATGGAATGTTCCTCTTCCAACATTCATTTAGCTGCTTGTTGCTTATCCATCTGGCCAAGGCTTAAATTAAGTTCCTTAGACAAGTCTTCATAAATCTTGATTAGTCAAGATTAGACCCTGTATTACCATCTCAGAATCTATTCATTTCCTTCATGGTACTTATTTTAATGATTCTGTTTTTGTGTGTGTGTGTGTGTGTGTGTGTGTGTGTGTGTTTATTTAATGCTTGTTTGTACCATTTAGCTTTTAGTTTAACAAATTTTTTATTACTATATAGTTAACCTTTAAAATACTGTGTGCTTCATAGTAGATGCTCAACAAATGTTTTTAAATAAATGAAAGAGTGAATCTTAAGTATCATCTCAGGTATTCTTGAATTTCATGGTAATTATTATACTCCTGTAAAACTACCTTTAGTAAAATTAGTGTAAACTGAATGGTTCTATTTTTAGGTGACTACAATTATCCTTTGTTTATGTATTCTGACGTCATCTAGATATTTGCTCTAGCAAAAAAATCAGACAAACAAGTAAAAGCCCACTACAAGCAAAATTAATTGATAAAAGAAAAATGGGAAAGGGTACTTGCAAATGATATCATATATAAAGATGTAGCAACTATGGTCTATAAAAAACTATCGAATTTGAGAACAAAGGAGTATAAAGCCTACTACAAAAGTGGGGAAAAGTAAGAACAGATGTAGATATACTTAACATACAAAAAGATTGCAAGATGTCCAAGCTCCCTCACAGAGAAATGCAAAGTAAAACTACACAGAGATACCATTTCTTACCTATCACCTATAAGAATGCTTAACACTAAAGAGTACACGATATATTTTGGCAAGCCAGTGGAGAAACAGTCACTCTAATAATTGGTTGGTAGAACTCAGACTAGTAAGTCTTTGCGGGAATGGGCTGCCAAAATATACCAAAGTTATATATACAATTACCTATGACCCAGCAAGTCCACTTCTAGATATTTACCCTAGCAATTCGCCTCAAATATTATGAAAACATATACTCATGTTTATTCACAAAAATTACTTCTATTTGCAAAATATTGAAAATTACCTACATGCAGAGATAAGGAAAAATAGTTATATAAACTATGGTTCAGCTACACATTTGAATACTCTGTAGTTGGAAACAAGAATAAAGATTTCCCTAAAGTAATAAGGAAGGATTTTTAGAGTATTTCTAGAATACGTCTAAAAAGGAACAGGAAGGATAAATCAGGAACAGGAAAAATAGTTATGTGTGACATTGATAGAGAATAGGGTAGAAGTGTAGGAGCAAGGTAATGATGCTAATTACCAATGAGATCACTTGATAGCTTTATAAAGATTATCAAGTTTATCAAAACCATCTATCTATCTATCTATCTATCTATCCTCTATCTACCTATCTAACCTCCAAACACCTAGGACTGAGCAAACAAGTAAACATACTGTGAATATTGGAGGCAAAGTTCTTCACTGCCAACAAGAGTGACAAGCATGAAAGTGGAGGAGTTAAAATGAAGCTGTGGAGATAGGTTGTAATTGGAAGTACCAGGTCAAGTCTGGTTTCTAAATAGCTTTTATTAGGGCAACTCCCTAAAAGACCTTTTAATGGGTAGGGTAAGGCAATATAATACCCTCCATGAACTTATCTCAACAAGCAGGTGCTGCTCTATTTGTGAGTATTTATAATACTTCCTGGTTTGTGCCCTCCTTTGGAGGAAGAGTGTCGTGGTCCTGGTGTCAATACCTTCGACTACTGATCCCTTTGACTATACATTTTGAAGGGGGAAAAAGTGTTATCGGCTTCCTTCTAATAGTTTCTAGAATAGCCAGTTGTTTCAAATGATTCCTTAATGTCTTGCAGCTCATTTGCATGCTGGACTAGAAGTGTAGTTGAGAAGGAGTTGGGGATGTATCAAAGGCATACAAAGGTCATCATTCTTTCCAAAATCACCCAGCTGAAGACTAAGTTTCATAGTCACATAGTATGGGAAAATTGGTAGGATAAACAGAAACTGGAAATACTTGGAGGAAAATATGTTTTGTTCACAGAAGGATTTCTAGGTTCCAATGTTAACACATAATTCCAAGTTTAATACATAATTAGTGACTGCATAGTTAGTTGAAGAATTTGTTAATGAATTGGATAATGAAAAACATAAGAAGAAAAGTGACTTTGTATTTTATGCATAATATTAACTCAAGAAAAAAAAAACTAAAACCCTTTTTTGAAAGGAGAAAGCAGGGCATCAAATGCTCAGGATCTATAGTGGGTTATGGTAAATGTATCCAAAAAAGTATGCCCTCTAAGAAGAATGAATGCCCACTGAAAACAGCAGTGTCTTTCTTCATTCAGTTTCAAACTTTCATTCTTTTGTTTGGAATATCTTTCGTCAAAATTACTTTTCATAAATAAACTCCTAGGTGAATAGAAGGGAGATAAATAAGAGGCTTGGGAGTCCCTGTTATTTAAGGACACAATGCTCTTTCAACAACAACAAAAAATAAAATATATTAATAAGACACGTCTTAAAATGGACTCACATGGTTTGTATGAATGACTTAGTAACCATGAGTTTATTTTGATTTAGAATACTTTGGTGGCTCATTTTGTTTTTCATCAAGAATCCATAGCTCACTTGTAGACTTCATTGAGAAAGACTAATGTTTCTGTAGGTTTCAATTTTTTTTCTTTTTCCCCACTTTTTTCAGAATGACCAAAGAAAATAAAGTAGTCAAAATGATTTATCATTATTGACAAATATGTTTCAGATAAAGAACTCTAAAATCTAAGGTGTTTAGAGATAAAAATAAAATTGGTATAAGACAGGATAGGTTTGAAGTTATTAAAGTAATATAGAGGTTTATAATGTTGTTTCAAGAGTAATTGAGTAAGAGAAATCTAAAAAGGCAGGAATTTGTTATGCGAGAGAAGTAAAACAAAGTCTGTGGTCTCAGGTACAAAGCAATGGAATGGCAAGGCTGGAGGAATAGAGGGCAGAAGTGTGTGAAAGGGTCATAATAGATGAATAAACCAAGTCATCAGAGCCCATCACATTCCTTTTTTTTTATTATATGAAATTTATCGTCAAATTAGTTTCCATACAACACCCAGTGCTCATCCCAAAAGATGCCCTCTTCAATGCCTATCACTTACCCTCCCCTCCCTCCCACCCCCCATCAACCCTCAGTTTGTTCTCAGTTTTTAAGAGTCTCTTATGCTTTGGCTCTCTCTCTCCCACTCTAACCTCTTTTTTTTTTTTTTTTTTCTTTTTGTTTTCCTTCCCCTCCCCCATGGGTTTCTGTTAAGTTTCTCAGGATCCACATAAGAGTGAAAACACATGGTATCTGTCTTTCTCTGTATGGCTTATTTCACTTAGCATCACACTCTCCAGTTCCATCCACGTTGCTACAAAGGGCCATATTTCATTCTTTCTCATTGCCACATAGTACTCCATTGTGTATATAAACCAGGTTTTCTTTGTCCGTTCATCAGTTGATGGACATTTAGGCTTTTCTTTATCCATTCATCAGTTGATGGACATTTAGGCTTTTTCCACAATTTGGCTATTGTTGAGAGTGCTGCCCATCACATTCCTTAAGGGAAGTAACACCTATAGCAATAAAGAATTCACACAACATGTTGACAGGGTTTGGGAATAAACATGGAACACTGCAAAGTGTATGCAAAGTCATTACTGAATATACAGTGCCCAAGAATTAAGTAGATAAAAAATGGGTAAGGTACTACCACTAGTTACCAAAGATGAAAGTCTTATATGGAGGCCTAAAGATTATCAGATAAAACAAAGGGTGGAATATTAAGGAATATAAAATATCACTATATAGCCTACTGTTGTTAGCATATTTAAACATATTATTGGGATTTGTGAGATACAGATTCTTGAGATATGTTTAATGCATATTTAATGTATATTGTAATGGCCTGGGCTCCATTTTCTTACTTTTAAAAGTGGAGGACCAGCTGTCTGACAATTAATATGTCATTTGTGATTATAATTTTTGGCACTTACTTTTGAGGCTTTTTACAAATTATTTGGCTGCAGAAAAAAAAAATTAAAAATGGACAGAGGACCTGAACAGACATTTTCCCAAGGAAGACATACAAATGGTCAACAGATAGATGTAAAGGTTTCAACATCAACTAATCATCAGGGAAATACAAACCTACACCACAATGAGATAGCTCCTCCATTAGGATTTCTATTATTAAAAAGTCAATAGATAACAAATGCTTCATGGGATATGGAGGAATGGAAACTTATACAATGTTAGCAGAAGTGTAAACTGGTGTAACCACTGTGAAAACAATATGGAGGTTCCTCACAAAATTAAAAGTGGAACTACAATATGATCTACCGATCCCACTCTGGGAATAGATTCAAAAGAAAAAAAAATTATTCTAAGAGATATCTATACTCCCATATTCATTGCAGCATCTTTCACATCAGCCAGGGTATTAGAGTAACCTAAGTGCCTGTGGATGGATGAATGAATAAAGAAAGTATAAAGAAATGAATAAAGAAATATATATTTGTTTATGTACAGACACACATACACACAAACATGAACACATACACATGCATACACAAACATATATGCAAATGGAATATTTTACAGCTTTAATTTTTTTAAGTTTATTTATTTTGAGAGAGAGAGAAACAGCACAAGTGGGGGAGGGACAAAGAGAAGGAGAGAGAGAGAATCCCAAACACTCTCTGCACTGTCAGTGCAGAACCCGAATGAATCAAATCTACAGTTTTTAAAAAGAAGGAACACCTATTCTTTGTGACAACATGGATGAAACTGGAGGAGATTTTGCTAAGTGAAATAAGCCAGAGAGAGAAAGATAAATACGGCATAGGAATTTCAAAAAAACTCAAATTGTTTGCACAGAAATACAGCAAAAAAAGTGGTTGTTGCCAAGGACTGGGGAGTGGAGGAAATAGGGAGAGGGTGGCAAAAAACTACAAAGGCTTAGTTATAAGATAAATAAGATCTGAGGATCTAATATGTAACATGGTGACAGTAATTGATAAGATTGCATTTTATAATTAAAATTTGCTAAAAGAATAAACTTAAATGTTCTCACTATGAAAACAAAGTTAACTCTGTGAGGTGAGAGGACTGTATTGATTAACTCAGTTAACTTGATGGGGTAATTCTTTCACACTAGGTATCAAATTGTTATGTTGTACACTTTAAATATGTCATAATTGTACTTGTCAATTATCTCTCAACAAATCTGGGAAGGGGAAGAATACAAAAAAAAAAAAAAAGGAATTAATGGAGAAGTTTGGACTTCAGCTGAGTCTAGAAAGATGAGAAAAAGACCAATCAGAAGAACGGGAGAAAAAATATAGAAATTCATTTATGATGTATTTGAAATTTAATTTTATCCTTCTTGCTTAAAACTTTAGGTCATATATAGGATTGTACAGATCTAGTTCAGAAATGTACATGAAGTAAGTTTGCCTTTAATCCAATGACAAGGAAAAGCCAACAATATGGATAGCAATACTACGGAACACACATGCTGTGATGAGGCTTATGGATAATCATAATTTTATAATATTTTTCCCAATTAGTTTTGAAGTTTACCATGGCAAACAACCATTCAGGATCCTGTGCCAGATATGTGTCTGAAGTTTCAGTCACAAGTAGATAATGCTTCTACTTATTTTGGGTAACAAAAACTATGGTAAGTTATTATTTCCACCATTTATAGCTCAGATAATTGTATTGAATATTACATTCAAAAAACATTGCAGGAAAAAATATATTTAGTACTTACAACCAACTGTGAAGTATGCAAGACCAAAGAAAAACACATATGTGTTGGATATGTTCTATTTTATCCTCCATATTGACTCACCATTTTTCCATCTGTTCTATGCTTGGGAGACTAGCCCCTATACACTGCATCTTGGGCTCCCTGTACCTAGGGTTTCCAGTGAGGGTCAGCCAAAATGTGATATTGACAGAAGAATGATAGGAGACAGAAATCTGTAGGGTGTTTCTGTTTTTGTTTTTTCTTGAAGGCTTATTATTAGAAATATCACTGACTCAAAAGTTCTGAATTAGCCAACACCCCTCCCCCCACTTAATTTTTTTTCCTGAAAACATGCATACAGTTTTGTAAAAATGTTTGCTTTATTAAACACTCTATAGAGCACCAATTATAATATGCCATCTTTTTGTTGATGTGCTCTAATTGAAATAGTAATTGGTACCTGAAATGGCTCCAGGAAAAAAAAAAACAAAAACAAAAGCAAAAACAAAAAACTTAGAAATAGGATTCTGAGATTGAATTGCACACATATTGAGCACTCCATGGTTACAGTGGTTTCCAGGGAAAATTTGACACTGGTAAGTTATGGGTAGAGGTATCAAGATCCTCAAAATATTACAGGTACCAGCACGGGAAGAAATTCAATTAAAGTCCAGGCTTTGGGAGGTAAAACATCTTTGGAATTTCATCTTCCTGAAGACAATAATGAGTACAAAGGTTTTTATTATAGTTGGCTACTCCTCAGAACCCTACATGGTATACTCAAGTAAAAGAATAAAATAAAAGCTGTGAATATTCAACTGAGATAAATAGAAGATTAGAATTTCTGTGACAACTTTAAGGAGTTCCTTACCTCCTCCAGCTGCAGAGCAAATGAAGTTGAGGGTCAACAACTAGAGCTTGTTGTAAGCATCGCAGAGTTGCAGTGTCAATAAAATACTCAACTCAGAGCACTGAAGGGGAAAGAATGGGCCTCTGAAATATGAGGTAGAGACAATTGAGAAGATGTAGACATAACAGAGAATTTTGGACTCTTCCTCTTCCACATACTCTTCAATACCCCTTGAGAGTGGAGGCACAAAATCTAACCCTTTCTGAGGTAACCAGTCTATCTCTTTATGAAAGAGTTTCCCTAAATACACTTGGAAACTGTTCACGGAAACCACACCAAATGCCCTTCCCTACTTTCCAAGCAAGAGGAATTGTCTCCATATATATATAAAATGAGAAGAAGAAAGCTGGCTCTAGGAGGAGATAGTCAATACACAGAAAAGCTGCAGAATTTCATCAGCTTTAATTGACAGGAATCTGGTAAGTATGTATAGGAGTGTTAGACATTCTGAGGGTGTTAGACAAAGAGGATGGAATAAAAAAAGATCAGTGTTACACAATCTATTTATAAGATGTCCTTGCTTGGAACTTGGGATATAATGTTTGGATCTAGGGCCTAGGAAGGATATTAATAGTTAGCAACTACATTGACTCATTGAAGCCTGAATACAACAGTCTCCTGTAGAGATTAGCAATGTGGGTGAGATATCAGAAGTTTCTTGGGGGTAAGCATAGGAAGGAGTCAGAAATTTCATCTGGATTGTAACACTGGAATTGAAATATTATAAGTACCTGATCCGATAGTCTTTAATCATGTGCTCATCAAGAGTCTAAACATTGCTTCCTCATTAGTCATTAAGAAAGGCCTTGGTTAGAAAGATATTAGCCTTTTTAAAAACCAACGTGTGTCCATTACCTATTATGTATTGGCTAAAGATTATGGAAAAGAATGCTACAATAGCTGTAAGTTTCTTAAATCTCAGTGGAAATATTGGGATCCAAGATTGCTAGAGGCAGTTAGTAGTGCCTGACCTTCAGAGACAAGGTGGATGCAAATACCTCAATAAATTTCAAGGCAAGAGTAGTAATAAAAATGTTTTAATGTGCAGAGATCTGTAGTGATAGTTAATGAAGCATACAATCCTCAGGGATAATATAGACTGACAGCTCATGAAGGGGCTGCAAGACTTATATTAGTGGAAAAATTATATGGCTACAAGACCAAAAGCTAACTGAGGTGCCAGAGATATACCTGTTCATAGACTCAATAGTTCTCAATTGAGAGAGAAGTCTGGGTGTTTCCAAGAAAGTGTCAGCAAAATGACACATGAATCTAAAATGAATCTTCCCCCCAAATTTTAACTGCAGAAATTTCAGATATTTAGCAGGATAACAGATGCTGAAGAAAAAAACAACAAGAAAAGTATCCAACCATTTTGGGGGTTCATGGTACTGCCTCTGGATTAACACTAATATCTGGATTTTTGCCATTTACCATGGTCTGCACAGAGTAGGAGGTTGTTTTTTTTTTTTTTTAAGTTTTTACTTAAGTTCCAGTTAATATACAGTACAATATTAGTTTCAGGTGTACAATTTGGTGATTCAACTCTTATGTATAACATCCGGTGCTCATTACAGCAAGTGCACTCCTTAATTCCCATTACCTATGTTACCCATCCCTGCACCACCTCCCATCTGGTAACCATCAGTTTGTTCTCTGTACTTAAGAGTCTTTTTCTTAGTTTACCTCTCTCTTTCTCTCTTTTCCCCCTATGGTAGTTTGTTTTGTTTCTTAAATTCTACATGATTGAAATCATATGGTATTTGTCTTTCTCTGACTTATTTCGCTTAGTATAATACTCTAGCTCCATCCATGTTGTTGCAAATGGTAAGATTCCATTCTTTCTGATGGCTGAGTAATATTCCATTGCTTCTTCTTTATCCATTCATCAATTGATGGAAATTTGGGCTGTTTCCATCCTTTGTCTATTGTATATAATGCTGCTCTAAATATTGGGGTGTATGCATCCCTTTGAATTAGTATTTTGTACCTAGTAGTGCAGTTACTGGATCATAGGGTAGTTTTATTTTTAACTGTCTGAGGAACCTCCATACTCTTTTCCAGAGTGGCTGTACCACTTTGCATTCCCACCAAAGGTGCAAGAAAGCTCCCCTTTCTCCACATACTCACTAGCCCCTGTTGTTTCCTGTGTTGTTGATTTTAGCCATTCTGACAGATGTGAGGTGATATCTCATTGTAGTTTTGATTTGTATTTCCTGGTGGTGAGTGATATTAAGCATCTTTTCATGTGTCTGTTGGCCATCTATATGTCTTCCTTGGAAAAATGTCTATTCATGTCTTCTGCCCATTTTTTAATTGGATGATTTGTGTTTTGGGTGTTGAGTTTATAAGTTCTTTATATATTTTGGATACTAAATCTTTATTAGTTTGGATACTAACTCTTTATTTATATATTTTGGATACTAATTCTTTATATATTTTGGATACTAACTCTTTATATCTACATTTGCAAATATATTCTCCCATTCTTAAGGTTGCCTTTTAGTTTTGTTGATTGCTTCCTTTGTTGTGCAGAAGCTTTTTATTTTGATGAAATCCCAACAGTAACCTCTTTGACATTGGCAGTAGCAATTTCTTAGTAGATATGTCTCCTGAGGCAAGGGAAATAAAAGCAGAGTAGAAGTTTTTGATGATTGATGGAGTGGTGGTTTGATGTCTTCTTTGGCAGAGGGTCCAGTGGGATGACAGATTCATTCCATGACTATTTTTTTTTCACTTTTAGAATGTATACAGTGGGGAAAAACCCAATGTATGGCAAAACCTTTATAGTGTCTTCTACATAGGAAACGAATGGAAATCCTTATATCTGTCCCCCATACAGTTTTTTTTTTAATTTTTTTTTTTAACGTTTATTTGTCTTTGAGACAGAGAGAGACAGAGCATGAATGGGGGAGGGTCAGAGAGAGGGAGACACAAAATTGAAACAGGCTCCAGGCTCTGAGCTGTCAGCACAGAGCCCGACGCGGGGCTCGAACTCACGGACCGCGAGATCATGACCTGAGCCGAAGTCAGTCGCTTAACCGACTGAGCCACCCAGGCGCCCCTGTCCCCCATACAGTTTAATAAAATGTTTGTCTTACTTCTAGTTTCACTAATTTGCTTAAGAACTATGGCAACTCTCTTGTCCCCTGTGATAAGTAGCTTAGAGTGTACTTAAATTGTTTCTATAACCCTGCAAGCATATCTCTATTCCACTGAACTTTAGACATTATGCTATTTGGACTTGGTGGCAAGGAAATAACAAGCTGCTGGTGTTAAGATATAGGTTTTCACCTAGGTAAAAACAAAAGTGTATGCTCATGGGGGGATGAAAGAAAGGGGGTACTCTGACCTGCATATCTTTGGTTTGCCTACCTAAAGAAATTCTGTATCCTTCTGTACACTTATACGGATAGATAGATAGATAGATAGATAGATTACCTCAATAACTTCTCTAGGTTTCCCCATCTAGCTGTATACAGCCAGGAGGAAGGCAGCAACAAGAGATGTGAGTGCTGGAGGAGTATTAACTTTCAATATGTATTTCATGGGATTCGTTAAACACATAATGCTATTTGTTGGCTGTGTTGGGCTTTTCTCCATATTCTGAAGATTTGGACAATTGATCTCTTGCCTTCATCCTTCAGAATTAAGAAGAGAATGGTTTCTTCTTATTACTAGTTCCAGGGTATTGCATTATTCCTTTTGTATTTCTAAATACTACCCAATCCTCTGTAAAATGTACCTCTTAACCTTCTGTAATTATCAGTTTGATTTCCAGTGTCTTGAATGGAACATGACTAGTAGACTGTTTCCATTAGCTCTAGATTTTACAACTTGCTTAAGGTGTCACAACTCTTTACTTTATCCTGAGGTTTAAGGTTTACTTTCTTATTTGTTTTCCTTTTATTTACAGTATTTATCTATATTATGTTACTTCTTTAGAATACAGGATTGAAACTGAAGATTCCTGAATTCAGATATATTCCTTTTACATAAATCTAATTTTCCTTCTGATACAAGAGATATTTTATTATTGAGCAATAATTATAAAATTCTCAACTGTATCAAATAACATTTAGAAAAAAAATTAAGTTTATTTATTTTGAGAGGGAGACAGAGAAAGCATGAGTGGGAGAGGGGCAGAGAGAGAGAGAGGGAGGGAGAAAATCTCAAGCAATCTCCATGCTGTCAGAGCAGAGTTTGATACAGGGATCAGTCTCACAAAACGTGAGATCATGACCTGAGTTGAGATTAAGGGTCAGCCGCTTAACTGACTGAGCCACTGAGGTGCCCCTAGAAAAAATATTTCTGACTAGGAACACAAATAAAACATAACATACCACCAATAATATGTTGTACTGATACTAATCTTCAAATTTCATACCTTCTATGTAGATATTGGACCTTTTCCCCTTTAATTATTATTTTTCATAAGTTTTCCACAATTAAGGAGCCATTATATGAATTAGATTTCCTACAGAAACAGAGAACGAAAAGCTATTTCAAGTGAGACTCTGAGATTATTTTAATTGGTTAGTTATTAGTGTTTGCATAACTCTTAATCCAAAAGAGAAATTTATTCCAACCATTTATTGGGAAAACCATTTTCTATAATATTACATGTAAACATGTTTAAAGAGTAGTACAAATAAAAGTGGTATTTATTAAATGCTTTCTTTTTCACTCAGACATTTTGAGGTAAATACTATAAAATTTCTGAACCCTTAAGCTTTGTCTTCCCAGTCATTTGCTTGGAGAATTCAGCATTTAATCTGTTATTAGATAATCTATTTTTCTCACTATTCCACTTTGAGTTTCTGCTGCAGGGGTACTAAATGATCTGTATTTTTCTCTGTGCATCAATCTGTTCATATCTCCCTGACTTTGCTCAAGTTCCCTCAGCCTTAGAAAGACTTTCTATTACTATCTCTCAAGTTAAATATTTTCTGTGTTTAAAACTTGCTTTTGATCTACTTTCCTACCTCACTCAGAAGTAATCACTTTTTCCTTTGTTACTTGCAAACTCAGTGAATACTCCTTATGTTTCGCTGACAATAAGATTATTCAGACAACGGATTCAGCACCTGTTTAGCACAACCATTAAGCAAACACATCAAAGAGAAAAAGATGAAATACTAACGTTTAATACATTTTTACAATGTGAAGTAAAACATTTTATGAACTCTTATGTGCAGGTTTCCTGACATCTTAACATATCTGATATTAGAATATATGCTATAATTTAATTGGCATAAAATTTTCTTTGTGGTCTATGAAATAGTGGTATATAATTGATACAAGAGTTACTAGGATACATTTTATAAATATTTTTTATTTGATTTCATGGCTTGGTTTCTCTCTCTCTCTCTCTCTCTCTCTCTCTGAAATAAGGATTATTTTTCCCCTAGTTTTGTGGTAATGTACACAAAGAGATTTATTTCATTCTAGGCTGGTCAGCCCAATAGTACAATGTGTGATTGATCATTTTTGCTTTATTTCAAAGGGCTCCCAGGGCAAAACTAATCTCTATGAATGGCACACAAAATATGGAATGTTTAAACAAAACTCACCTGATTTTGGCAAGTAAATTTTGAATTTCTTGTGACATTTTTTGTACCAGAGGAATTAACAGGTGTGTTCACAGAGAGATCTGAGATTTGTGGTTAGGAGAGGAAAGCTAATTCAATATACAAAAACAATTCTTAATAGAGGTTTTGAAAGTATTAACTGTTACCTCATAAGACAATGTAACAAGTTTCACTTTGACTAGAAGTATCCAAATAGACTTACTATGTGTTAAGAAGTTTTTAAAGATGCTAGAGGAAGCAGTTGAAGGAGAAAGATGTTAAATGCATGACTATTGTATAATCCAATTTTGATATTCTGTCTTCTAAAATCCGGTCAAACTACTATGATTCTAAATATATGTTTTCTTTGGAGTTAATTTCAACTACAACAAAAAATGTTATTTAGATATAAACAAAATAAATTACAAGGGTGATGTGTTATTTAGACAGACAAGTTCCCTACCTGAAATTGTAATAAATAAGTAAACATCACATGTTAAAGTGGAAACAAATATGGCAGTATGTTTTAATAAAAGGAATACTAGTACTAAATTACTGCTATCATTTCTGAGAAGAGATAAACAGGGAAGTAAAAATGAGAATTGTAAAAATCAAGGAGCAGATCCTACTTAAATAGTTACTCACATAGTAACTATGGAGACTACGAAATAAACGGACAAAAAATCAAATAGAAAAATGATTAGACAACCCAATTAGGTAAAAAGATAAAAACCAGAGTTAAGGAAAAATATTGAGTACTAAAACAGTACTTTAGAAAATTAACTAAAAAGATGGGATCCTGGGTGACTCATTGGTTGGGTGTTAGACTTCGGCTCAGGTAATGATCTCAAAGTTCATGGATTCAAGCCCTGACTTGGTCTCTATGCTGACAGTTCAGAACCTGGAGCCTGCTTCAGATTCTCTGTCTCCCTCTTTCTCAGCCCCTCCCCCAATTTCTCTCTCTCTCTCTCTCTCTCTCTCTCTCTCTCTCTCTCTCAAGATTAAATAAACTTAAAAAAAATTACAAAATACACTAAAAAAATTTATATCAGGAGGAAAAAATTTACATCTTTGGGATAAATGTATTGGTACGGTGAAGATACTTAAAACAACAGAATGCAGGAACATATAGAACGTTTAGGAAGGAAAGCACTAAAATAAGGAAATAACATTTTGAAAGTACAGATAACATTCCCTTTAAAAGTACAGTCATAAAAAAATTCATATTTATAGAGATAAAATTTTCCAGGAATGAAAACTTCCACTTTGGGGTATCATTCTCACTGCTATTTATTTTGTATTTTGGGGGTGTAATTTAACATTTTTTTCTATATGAAAATTTTATCTTCCTTAATTAGACTTAAACTCATTGAAGATGAAATTGAATTCTCCATTAGAATGCTCAGAGTATGTAAGATAATGTCAGACAATGAACCACATAGAATTGAAACACAGCAGAAATATGTTGAGAATTCAAGTATCTTCCTTCATTTTGTCTTTCCCAAAATAAAACTTGGTTACCTGTTAAAAAGCCAGGAGCATTTCCTGGAATTGTTCTTTGGCTTTAAGTAGAAGAATGCCAGCTTCCTTTGCCAGTTTTCCCCTGCACTAGCTTTTCCCAGGAGTCCATGGTAACTTCTCTACCCCTCCACCTTTTTTTTTTTAAAATGACATATAATTAATATACCACAGTTCATCATTTTTTTAAGTTTATTTATTTTTGAGAGATACAGACATTGCAAGTGGGGGAAGGACAGAGAGGAGAGAGAGAGAGGATCCCAAGCAGTCACCTCACTGCTAGCACAGAGACTGTAGTGGGGCTGGAAAGCACCAAACCATGAGATCATGACCTGAACCAAAACCAAGAGCTGAATGTTTAACTGTCTGAGCCACCCAGGTGCCCCAACCATTCATCCTTTTAGCAAGGAAAATCCAGCGTGGGTCTTACTATATTCACAAAGTTTCACAACCAGCACTACAATTAACCTTAGGATATATTTTTTTTATTATTACTGAAAAAAAAAAAACAAAACAAAATGAAACAAACAAACAAACAAATGAAAAACTTTATACCCTTTAGGAGTTATTCTCCATTCTTCCCATCTTTTCCAGGCTATGGAAACCACTACTCTCTGATAGACTTACCTCTTCTGGATATTTCATATAAATGGAGTCATACAACAAACAACCTTTCATTCAGACTTCTTTCACCTGTCATAGTTTTCAAGGTTTATCCTTGCTTTAACATGTATAAATACTTTATTACTTTTTATGGCTGAAAATATCCCACTGTATGGATATGACATGTTTTACTGTTATTCAATTTCAGGCATTGTCCAAAGCACTTTACTTAGGAGGAAATTTATAGATTGTTTTGCTGTGTGTCCTCATGCTGAGAAGATATGGATACAATTGGGGAAGAGTTTGAAATTGGAATAACAATGAGGACACAGAAAATTAAGCAAGCAAATAAGCGAGGCAATTATTAACTGAGAAAAAAAATGTTTCAGAAATGAAAGATACTCATACTATACTAGCTACACAGTTTAAGTATAATTGACATTTACTTAGATATAACAATGTGTGAGGTAGTGGTGAGGGCAGTAAATGAGGAGAACATCTTTCATGTCAATTGGAGTAAGTAAACTGAAGAGAGCATAACTGAAAAAAAAAAGTTTCAACACATTGTCCTATTTAGATATAGGGAGATAAATACTAAATGAGATAAATAAAATAATTTTGTTTATATCGCCATTCAGTGTATATGTTATTATAGCTAAGTTTTATGGAAGGAAGAACAAAATGAAGAAAGATATTTGAATTCTCAACGTATTTAATCTATACATAGAGTACTCAATTGTATGTTTTAAGACAACAAATTAGCCATATATCCCTAACAGGTAATGAGCAGACTCATCTTTCATCTCTTGGTAGATGAAAAATCTAGGCAATGGCAATTAATAATGAGACTGATAGGATTTATTGTGGGTTTTCAATTACATCAGTGTTCCAAGTCATTATATCATGAGGCCAGATACTTTGTCAAATAACGCTGACCAGGTGAAGTTAAGAAAACAAGACAAAACAAAAAACCGCCACTATTTCTCAGAAAGCCAATATGGTTTAATCAGATAAGCACTATGAAAGAGGAGGTATTAAAGCTCCACACAATACCCAGGAAAGCTCAAGTATTAAAATAGAAAGAAGGCACAGATGAATGATCACTGGCTTCGGTTTGGCTTTCCAATGACTAGACAACGAGGAATCAAGTTAGATTCAACAACCCATGTCACTCACATAGCTCTTACAAACTTCTCCAGTTTGAGATGGATTTTTCTTCCCCTTTGCACCAAGTAAATTAATAAAAACGCAGAAAACTTTTGAAAGAAAATAAAATACAAAAAATTTTGTGGTGTTAATCTAGTGCCAGTAAAGCAACAGAAAAACAAATACTAAAAAAAAAATAGCAATCTATTTTTGGGTAGCAAAATTTTTAAACCCAGTTTTTATAAAAATGTGATAATTGGCTTTGTAATGACTGTAACAAATCAAAGGGTTTTGTCTGAGTTTATAACATCTAAAACTTTCAATGTAATTTGACTTCCTAGATTTGTGATTTTATTTTGATGTTTGGAAAAATAATTTGAATACATTTTAATAAATGTTTAAATATTTAGTGGAAAATTAATTTTCTAATCTTAAGTTTTGCTTTATGATTTATATAAATCATCTGTTAATAGTTAGAATCCTGGTGAATAAAGTTTTAAAAAATTAATGTTATAAAGAGTAAATATATTTTTTAAATTAAATAGTTCTGTGAGTGCCTCTTTGTGCACAAAATTCATTCTGATATTAAATAACCTGTCAATGCATTTTAACCCCAAAAATCTAATAATATCTTTGACAAATAATGCATTATTTAGGAACCATAGGAAAGGAAAAAGATTTTGTGGTAATTACATACAGTTGTGAGTTCACTGATGAGAATTTAAAGTTTATGCTTATTTGAGCACTATTTTATAAATGATGCAAATAATGAAATATCAATTTGATTATGACAAAAATACATGATTGTTTTCATTATAGACAGAAAGGAATGTGGTTCTCATAAACAAGTATAAGTTCCTTATTTTTTGGTTCATTTACAATATAGAAATACTTATCATCACTCTTTGTTGGTCATTATTATAGGTTGAGAAAATGATAAAAATAATAATAATAATGATAATTGAGACACTCATGATGTCTACTCTCATGGGGCTTAAAATCCAGTAGAAGAGACAAGCAAGCAAAGAGGCAAACATTTGGATAAAGTAACTGTAAATGTTTTAAAAATCAAGAAGGACATAAACAAGATGCTAAGATAAATGAAAATGAGTAGGATCTGTTTTTGATAGGTAGGTAGAAGATGTCACCAATGAGCTGACATTTAAGTTGATTCATGAAAATTAAGATTTACCCATATATAGAGAGGAGGAAAGGTAGACATGGGAACTGGTCTGGTAGTAATGTCATTACGTTACATGTTATGGATGGGAGAAGTGGCAGTGGTTACCAGGGTCTAATCCAAAATCAAATCACCAATAACTTTGCAAGTCAGGTTAAGCACTTAGCTATTATTCCACTTATTTGGTAAAGCCACTGATGTTTTTAAGATGGTGATATTGTCATTTATAACAGCATTAGCTAATATTCATTGAAAGCTACTGTGTGCCAGATATTATCTTAAATCTGTTGCATGTGCTATCTCAGGCAAGAGATAGTTTTTTGTTTGTTTTGTTTGTTTGAGCAAATAGCCCAATGGTCAAATCCTGCCAGCAGCTGTGATTGTACAGTTCTGGGATGGCACTGTGGACACCAAGCAAGATGGTCCCCTCTGCTCTGTTCCCTCTTACCACCCACCTACTGGAGAATCTACTGTTGGCAGCTGCCAGGTGTGTGAAGCAGTGGAATCTCAGTCCTGGAGTCACCCACTAACATGTCATGGGCCAGTTGGCAAGTAGGGAAGGCTGGGATCTCTGGGAGGCAGCCAGGACGTGCCTGGGCAAAGAGCGAGAAGGACCATGAGATCTCCTGCATCTCACCCTCAGACCTGTGATTCTAATACCCAGAATGTTTCCAGGTGAGGTCAGCCGGGCACAAGACATGTCCCAACCTGGGCCACCCCCCCCCCCAACGTCTGCAGGGCAGGCAGACACCTGTGTCCTCTAGTTATTTAGCTTTGTAATATCCTTATTTTTGTCTCTTGACCCAGGAAGGTTGAACTATTATTAGTTGGCTCTTTATTTTCTCATTCTTTCCATAATTTTTCTATTCCCATCCCACAGATGTGGAACTGAGGCTCAACAGTGGCTTGACTCCAGAGCCTGAGGCTGATTTGGAAAGCTATTTTAAGAATCCAAAAACCGAACAAGAGCCAGCCCTGAATGAGGTCAAAGGAGGTGGAGAGGGAGTAGACAGAGAGACTGAAAGTACGTTTTAAACACAAAATTGGCAAATTGTCGATGATTATTCTTAGATCTCCTGTGAGGATGAACTAAAGGTAGACTCGTTGATTGTGAAGTTACCTCCTGTAACAAGGGTAGTAGTATAGTTCTGGGATGGGGACAAATTGGAGATGAGACTGTGGATAAGGTTGGGGGGGGGGAAGAGTAGATATGAAGGGTTTCTGCCCTGCTAAATAGGAAATAACATGAGACTACCGAGAGGACCTGTGAGTGGGAATCTAGCATAAGGTTCTAGAACTTGAGGAAACTCAATAGAGCATCCACCTTACTTATGAAAGGGAAGCTGACTGGTTTTTTTTGTTTGTTTTGCTTTGCTATTGTCTCTTTGCTTTTGACAGGGAAAACATTGTTTAAGATATAACTGAAAAACAGGTAATGTTAACCCCAGTACCAGCATAAGGGAGAAGACTGAAACGTATGGATATTCACTCATTAAATAAAAGCATAGTTTATTTGAATAATTGCATACTTTGTGGTTAAGGTACAGAACTTGAAGTGCTTTAGTATTCATTTCAAAATTCATGTTGTCACTTTGTGGTACACTATTATATCAGTTTGCCTAGATGTGACATACCAATATACATGTCAATGTTAACATACGTCTACTGGCTTGGACTCTTAAAATACTCAGCAATAAAGAACAACTTTAAAAAACAAAACAAAATAGATTAATGTTAATAAGTCAAATTGGTCTAAAATAAAATTAGTTCCAATAATTTGAGCATGGGACCTTCAACCCACGCTTCACTTCATTGTATGAAATTCTTTGGTCATACATGTGTGACTTCACTTACACTGGGTAGATAAATTGTGAATCTTTCCATAGGGTTCTTTATCACAGCATACTTTATTTGTTGCACTTATTGCTTTTGAGAGACCTAAAGTGTATGCAATAGTCAATCCCTTTTACTCTGAAACCAAGGATTCTGCTGCATATTCTAATTGTTATCTAAAGGTCAACAGTGAGGGGTACCTGTTGGTTAAGTGTCAAACTTCAGCTCAGGTCATGATTTCACAGCTCGTGATTTCAAGCTGTGTGTCTGGCTCTGTGCAGACAGCTCAGAGCCTGGAGCCTGTTTCAGATTCTGGGTCTCCCTCTATCTCTGCCCCTCCCCTGGTCATGCTCTGTCTCTCTGTCTCTCTCTGTCTCTCTGTCTCTCTCTCAAAAATAAATAAACATTAAACAATAATAAAATAAGGTCAGCAGACAAAAATGTTAGCAAATTAGAACCTGATAAGAAATGGAATCAAACAGGTTAATTTTAAAATCCTTTTGTCTCTACTAAAAGATTTAGAGCAGTTAGGTATAGAAATTCTCCATCTTCTAAACTAAAAGATACTAAATTTATCTTCCTATTTTGTTATTTTGTAAAGCATGTTGCTGAGATGTTAGCATAATAGATGTGGAGGAAGTTTAGGAAACAATTAGAATCGCACTGCTTAAATTATGAGAACCAAGTAAAAACCTGCTAGAGACAAACCAGTAGTAATTGAAAAAGCAAAAGGATAAAGTTAGTATACATTTCAAACATCACGGAAAAAACAACAATGACATTTTTGGGACCAGGCACAACTTTTTACTTTTTCCATTTTCTTCAACCACTGGCATAGTTCTCTGATGCAGAAAAAGGCTCATGGTTATATGATGAGCTTGATGGGGGATGGGAAATAGTAAGAGGCATGGTGAGGGTTTACAATCTTTTATTTTAGACATTTACACATTAAGACTTTGACTCCAGAACCTCTACAAAGAAATTTTCTTTGTCTTCTGACAGAGGAGTCAGAAGAGTTTATAAACTGAAACTGAATCTATTTTGATATCCATGCTTTTGTAAGAGTTGAGTTAAAGTTTCTAATTCCAGTTTGGTTAAGGTCTGATCTCAAACTAAAGAAAAATATTTGCCATTTTTGGAAGGAAGTTTGTCAAACAGCCAAAATGTTATCCAATTTGAAAAAAAATAAATTATTAAACTAATTTCTTACAGATAAAGGGTATAATAGACAAAGACAGACACAGGGAAGTAAGGAGTACAAAATAAAGAAGGGGGAGAGAAAAACCACAAATCAAATTAGTTGTTCTGTTATCTAACAGTAGAAACTTAAGAGTTCTCCAAGTGAATATTGCAAAATCCCACTCCTATTCAAATAACTATACTAAGATCATTCTAACCCTCCTAAATATGTCTATTTTTATTAAATATGTACATCAAAGAGATGGAATTATTTATTTAAAATAGTCTCTGAGATCTTTAATGACATTTGAAACCAATCACTCTAAATATAAATTACATACTTAGATTGGACAAGAAATGCTACATTTTTTCAATAGGGGGGATTTTCCATATTGGAATTATGTGATACTAGCCTGCTAGATAATTCATAATAATAACAATAATAAAGATATACACAAAGGAAAGAAAACCTGCATTGCAAACTGATAGTAAACTATATACCTATTTTTAAAAATTTTTGTACTGGAGGAGTCAAGATGGTGGAGAAGTAGGGGGACCAGAATTTCCCTTTTCCCTCAAATACAGCAGTATTGAGGTCAGAACACTTGGAATTCCAGGAATCCAGGCTACAGAATGACAGAAAACTCTCCACAGGTGTATGGAGACAGCTTGGTAGGACAGAGGGTTACTTCAACAAATAAATCAAAGCACACCTGGTGGAAGGTCCAAACCACCACTAAGAGCACTGAGATAAAGCAACCAGAGAGGCAACAGAGTGCATGCAACACACTCCAAAAACAACTCCTGAAGTGCCAGGCCCTGGACAGTGTATGATCCCGTTTTAGTATAGTAGTACTCACCGGTGCAGGACACATAAAAAGCTATTAAAACACGTAAAAGACAGAAAACTAGCCAAAGTGATGCAATGGAAGAATTCTTCTCAGAAGAAATTTCAGGAAGAAATTACAGCCAGAGAATTGCTCAAAATAGTTATAAACAATATATCTGAACATGAATTTAGGTTAATAGTCATAAGACTAATAGTCTGGCTTCCAAAAAGCATAGAAGACAGCAGAGAATATATTGCTACAGAGATCAAGGACCTAGGAAATAGTCATGATGAATTAAGAAAGGCTGTAAATGAGATGCAAAATAAACTAGATGCAGTGAAGGCAAGGATGGAAGAAACAGAGGGGAGAATAGGTGAAATGGAAGATAAAATTATGGAAAATGTTGAAGCTGATAAAAAGAGGGATAGGAAATTACTAGACCATGAGGTGAGAATTAGAGACCTAAGTGATTCAATGAAATGTAATAATATCCACATCATAGGAGTTCCAGAAGAAGAAGAGAAAGAAAGAGGCAGAAGCTGTATTTGAACTAATTATAGCTGAGAACTTCCCTAATCTGGGGAAGGAAGCAGACATCCAAGTCCAGGAGATACAGAGAACTCCATTAAAAATCAAGCAAAACAGGTCAACACCATGAAATATTATAGTCAAACTGGCAAAATACAAAGATAAAGAGAATTTTGACAGCAGCTATGGATGAATGGGCCTTAACCTACAAGGGTAGACACATAAGTGTAACAGCAGACCTGTCCACTGAAACTTGGCAGGCCAGAAGGGATAGGAGAAAATATTCAATGCACTGAATAGGAATAATATGCAGTCAAGAATTCTTTATCCAACAAGGCTGTCTTTTAGTGTAGAAGGAGAGATAAAGACATGAAACCCATATCTTTCAATAATCACTCATAATGTAAATGAACTAAATACCGCAATCAAAAGACATAGGGTATCAGAATGGATAAAAAACCAAAACCCATCAATATGCTGCCTACAAGAGACACATTTTAGACCTGAGGACACCTGCAGATTGAAAGTGAGGGTATGGGTAACTATCTTTAAAATTACTGGATGTCAAAAGAAATCTGGAGTATCCAAACTAGATTTTAAACCAAAGACTATACTAAGAGATGAAGAAGGACATTATATCATAATTGAGGGGTCTATCCATCAAGAGAAGCTAACAATTGTAAATGTTTATGCCCCCAACTTGGTGCCCCAAGATAAATAAATCAATTAATCACAAACATAAACAAACATATTGATAATAATACTGTGATGGTAGGTGACTTTAATACTCCATTTACAACAGACAGATCATCTAGGCAGAAAATCAGTAAGGAAACAATGGCCTTGAATGATACACTGAACTAGAAGGACTTAACATATATTCAGAACTTTTCATCCAAAAGCAGCAGAATACATATTCTTCATGAGTGCATATGGAACATTCTCCAAAGTAGATCATATACTGGGTCACAAAACATTCCTTATCAAATATAAAAGGACTGAGATCATACTATGCATATTTTCAGATGACAACGCTATGAAACTTAAAATCAACCCTAAGAAAAACTTTAGAAAGCCTCAAAATACATGGAGGTTAAAGAACATCCTACTAAAGAATGAATGGGTCAACAAAGAAATTAAGTAAGAGATTCAAAATATATTGAAGCAAATGAAAATGAAAACATGACTGTCCAAGGCCCTTGGGATGAAGCAAAGGCAGTTCTAAGAAGAAAACACATTGTGATCCAGGCCTACCTCAAGAACCAAGAAAACTCCCAAATACAAAAGCTAACCTCACACCTAAAGAAACCAGAAACCCAGCAGCAAAGAAATTCCAAAGCCAGCAAAGAAGATAAATAATAAAGATTAGAGCAGAAAAACAATATAGAATCAAAACAAACAAACAAAAAACAAAAACAAACAAAAAGAACAACCAAAACCATAAACAAAACAAAAGAGAGTAGAACAGATCAATGAATCTAAAAGCTGTTTTTTTAAAGAATAAACAAAATTGATAAACCTTTAGCCAGAAATCTCAAAAAGAAAGAGAGAATATAAATATAAATATAAATATAAATATATATACATATACATATATATATATATATATATATATATATATATATCTCGAATGAAAAAGGAGACATCACAGCCAATACCACAGAAACACAAACAATTATTAAAGAATACTATGAAAACTTGGGCGCCTGGGTGGCTCAGTCAGTTAAGCAACTGACTTCAGCTCAGGTCATGATCTCATGGTTCATAGGTTCAAGCCCCACATTGGGCTCTATGTTGACAGCTCAGAGCCTGAAGCCTGCTTCGGATTCTGTGTCTCTCTCTCTCTGCCCCTCCCCCACTTGTGCTCTGTCTCTCTCACAAAAATAAATAAAATGTAAAAAAAAATTTGTTTTTAAAAGAATACTATGAAAACTTATATGCTAACAAAATGGACAATTTTGAAGAAATGACAAATTCCTAGACACTCACATACTACCAAAACTCAAACAGGAAGAAATAAAACAAATTTGAACAGACCCATATCCGTGAAGAAATTGAATCAATTATCAAAAATTTCCCAACAAAGAAGAGTCCTGAGCCAGATGGCTTCCCAGAGAAATTCTACCAGATGTTTAAAGCAGAGTTAATACCTATTCTTCACAATATTTTCCAAAAAATAGAAATGGAAGGAAAGCTTCCAGATTCATTCTCAGCATTACCTTGGTTCCCAAACCAGACAAAGACCCTACTAATTATGAGAATTACAGGCGAGTATCCCCGATAAACATGGATGCAAAAACTCTCAACAAGATACTAGCAAATTGAATTCAAGTATGTTAAAAGAATTATTCATCATGATCAAGTGGGATTCATTCCTGGGCTTTAGGGCTGGTTCAATATTCACAAATCAATCAATGAGATATATCCCACTAATAGAAGAAAGGATAAGAACCATGTGTTCCTGTCAATAGAGGCAGAAAATGCCTTTGACAAAACACAGCATCCTTTCTTAATAAAAACCCTCAAGAAAGTTGGAATGTAAGAAACATACCTTCTAACCATCATAAAAAACTTGTGAAAGGCCCACAGCTAACATCATCATCAATGGAGAAAAACTGAGAGATTTCCCCTGAGATCGGGAACATGACAGGAATGTCCATTCTCTGTCATTAACAGAGCTAGAACAAACAATCCTAAAATTTGTATGGAACCACAGAAGACCCTGAATAGCCCAAATAATTCTGAAAAAAGAAAATGAAAGCTGGAGACACCACAATTCCAGACTTCAAGATGTATTACAAAGCAGTAATCATCAAGACAGTATGGTAATGGCACAAAAATAGGCACTCAGATCAATGGAAAAGAACAAAGAATCCAGAAATGGATGCACAAACATATGGCCAACTGATCTTTGACAAAGCAGGAAAGAATATCCAATGGAAAAAAGAGTCTCTTCAGAATTAGTGTTGGGAAAACTGGACAGCAAAATGTAGAAGCATGAACCCAGGCCACTTTCTTATACCATACACATAAATAAACTCAAAATGGATGAAAGACCTAAATATAAGATGGGAAGCCATTAAAATCCTAGAGGAGAAAACAAAAAACAACCTCTTTTACCTCAGCCGCAGCAACTTCTTACTTGACATGTCTCCAGAGGCCAGAGAAACAAAAGCAAAAATGGACTACTACTGGGGTCTCATCAAGATAAAAAAGAATTTCTGCACAGCAAAGGACACAATAAGCAAAACTAAAAGGCAACATATGAAATGGGAGAAGATATTTGCAAATGACATTTCTGATAAAGGGTTAGAATCCAAAATCTATAAAGAACTTAGCAAATTCAACACCCAAAAAACAAATAATCCAGTGAAGAAATGGGCAAAAGACATGCATAGACACTTTTCCAAAGACATCCAGATGGCTAACAGACACATGAATAGATGCTCAACATCATTCATCATCAGGGAAATACAAATCAAAACCACATTGGTATACCACTTCACACTGGTCAGAGTGGCTAAAATTAACAACCCAATAAACAACAAATGTTGGCGAGGATGTGGAGAAAGGGGAATCCTCTTCAACTGTTGGTAGGAATGCAAACTGATGCAGCCACTGTGGAAAACATTGTGGTGTGGAGGTTCTTCAAAATATTAAAATTAAAGTTACCCTCTGACCCACCAATAGCAGTACTAGGAATTTATCCAAAGGATACAGGACTGCTGATTCATAGGGGCACATATACCACAATATGTTCAACAGTTCTATCAATAAAAGTCAAATTATGGAAAGAGCCCAAATGTCCATCAAATGATGAATGGTTAAGAAGATGTGGTATATATATACAATGGTATACTACTCAGCAATGAAAAAGAATGAAGTCTTGTCATTTGCAACCACATGGATGGAACTGGAAGGTTTTATACTAAGTAGAATAAATCAGTCAGAAAAAGAGAGATATTGGGACTCCTGGGTGGCTCAGTCAGTTGGGCAACTGACTTCAGCTTGGGTCATGATCTCACGGTTTGTGGGTTTGAGCCCTGCATGGGGCTCTGTGCTGACAGCTCAGGGCCTGGAGCCTGCTTCTGATTCTGTGTCTCCCTCTCTCTGCACCTCCCCTGCTCATGCCCTGTCTCTCTCTGACTCTCAATAAATAAATAAATGTTAATTAAAAAAAAAAAAGAAAAAGAAAAAAAGAGAGATATCATATGTTTTAACTCATATGTGGAATTTGAGAAACTTAACAGAAGACCATAGAGGAAGGAAAGGAAAAATAAGTTACAAATATAGAGGGAGGCAAACCATAAGAGAATCCTAATTACAGACAACAAAATGAGGGATCCAGGGGTGGAGAAAATGGGAGATGGGCATTGAGGAGGGCACTTGTTGGGATGAGCACTGGCTATTGTATATAAGTGATGAATCACGTGAATCTACCCCCAGAGTCAAGGCTACACTGCATATACACTGTATGTTAACTAACTTGACAATAGATTCATAAAAAATTATTTGTACTGATACCCTGTTATTCAAATTCCTCATATACCTCATGTGTAAATATTTTTACTGAAATCCATTTTGAGTAGTTTTAATTATAATCCTGTGATTATTTTTGCTATTTTTGTTCAACACTTTTTAATCTCATTTTCTTCATTGTTAACAGCATACTATACACATTCAATGTACATAAAAATGTATATTTCAAAAGAAAAAATCTACAAATTAATTTTAATATAACTGTAGTAAAATCTAATTGTATTTACTTAACATATCTTATATATAAAACATAATTACTTTTCTCAAAAAACACAAATTTCTACCCCAAAGACCTGTTACTTAAAGTAAATTTAATATACTTGAGGAAATTAATGATTTGAAAATAAAGAGATACATTTTGGCATATTATCCAGGATATTCACATCTTGAAATGACTCAGTTACAGAAAAGAAGAATTTGTTTCAGAAGTGAATTATGTTTAGTAAACAACAAAAACAAGGAGAGCTAGAGAGAGAGAGACAGATAGAATTTAATCCATTTAAGGAAGACCTTGCCCATCTTGATAAAAAATGTAAGACTGCCTTAATACTGGAGAGCCATGCCAAAGGACTTATAAACTAAGACTTGATTTGATATTAAAGGTTGAATAGAATTACATTAACTCAGGAAACTCCACAAAAAAATTGTTAGAAAAAATCTGTGTATTTCAAGGACCTGCTGGCTCTCAGTTTAAACAGTATTTCTATAAAAAATATTATTATTATTATTGACTTATTTTTAGTTTAAAAGTCTCTTTATAATCTATACACTACAACTGGTACATTTTATATTCAGCTTTAATTGTTACACATATGTGAAAATAATATTTCATTACTTAAATTATAGTTAGTACTTGAGGCACTATAGCAAGTATCTTGAGTCCCTTCTTTAAATAATATCAGTGAAGTTTTAAAGTACATAATCCTTGGTTGAATATTATGTGAATTATAATACTCTATGGGGTTAAAGTTATGTTAAATTCCTGTGGGTTAAAAGCTATAATATGCCTTGTGAGACTCTCTAAGGATAATTAGTAAGTACTCAATTATTTGGCCTCATTTACCAGAGTGTGTATTGAAAATATAAATGTTTTATAAGTCTGGTATTATTTTTATGAACACAAGTAAATTTGAATACATTTTCCGTAAAAATAGCTAACCTACAGCTTCTTAATTGTTTTCATTTCTTGGATTTTGATGGCATTAAAGTGTTTCTCTGTGAAATTTTTAATCAATAGTTTTTGGGACATAAAGATTCACTTGTATTTAATAAATGTTTAGACTGTGTACTTAAAGTAAATCTTTTTTAATAGCCTGGCCACATTACATGACCAGAGAAAAATTCAAATGCATTAAACCTGCTGGTATGCTATAAATCTATTTAAGTTCTTAAGAAAGTAAGAACTTAAATCTTAGAAAAGTTCTATAAATAGTGCATTAGTATTAAGGAAACTTCGAAAGAATTCTAAAGAATTTTCTGCTTCAAATATATAAAAATAAACATTATGTTATAGTTTTATAGGATTACATATATTTAAAAATATGAATTGGACTTTTGTGTCATGTAATAGAAACCATAACAACCTCCTCTTTCCCATACCTCAAAACATAAAAGAAAGAAAGAAAGAAAGAAAGAAAGAAAGAAAGAAAGAAAGAAAGAAA